>NC_085081.1:577425-637198 GCF_963662255.1 Cinclus cinclus
AACCCCAAAAAAATTCCCAAAAAATCCGGAAAAAAATCGACGAAAAATAACCAAAAATTCCATTAAAAATTACAGGAAAATCTCCAAAATCCCACCCAAAAAATCCACCCAAATCCCCTGAAAAAACCCCCCCGAGACCCCTCCCCAAATTATCCCAAAATCCCCCAAAAATAACCCCAAAAAATTCCCCAAAAAAAACCCCGGAAAAAAATCCATTTCTGGGGGAATTTGGGGCCATTTTTGTGGATTTGAGGGAGAATTTTGGGGCTTTTTTGGGGCCATTTTTTAGGGATTTTGGGGGGATTTTGGGGCCATTTTTGGGCCATTTTTGGAGCCATTTTTGGGGGATTTTGGACCCATTTTTGGGGATTTTGAGGCCAATTTGGGGCCTTTTTTAGGGATTTTGGAGCCATTTTTGGGGTCTTTTTGGGGGATTTTGGAGCCATTTTGGGGGATTTTGAGGCCAATTTTGGGGCCATTTTTAGGGATTTTGGAGCCATTTTTGGGGCCATTTTGGGGGGATTTTGGCGCCATTTTTGGGGATTTTGAGGCCAATTTTGGGGCCATTTTTTAGGATTTTGGGGGATTTGGGGCCATTTTGGGGGATTTTGAGGCCAATTTTGGAGCCATTTTTTAGGTATTTTGGGGCCATTTTTGGGGCCATTTTTGGGGCCATTTTTGGGGGATTTTGGAGCCATTTTTTAGGGATTTTGAGGCCAATTTTGAGGCCATTTTTTAGGGATTTTGGAGCCATTTTTGAGGCCATTTTGGGGGGATTTTGGCGCCATTTTTGGGGATTTTGAGGCCAATTTTGGGGCCATTTTTAGGGATTTTGGAGCCATTTTCGGGGGGATTTTGGGGCCATTTTTGGGGATTTTGAGGCCAATTTTGGGGCCATTTTTAGGGATTTTGGAGCCATTTTTGGGGTCTTTCCGGGGGAATTTTGGACCCATTTTCGAGGTGATTTTGGACCCATTTTCGAGGTGATTTTTGAGGCCAATTTTGGGCTCGTTTTTGGATTGTTTTGGGACCATTTTCCGAGGAATTTGGGGAATCCTTGGTGGGGGGGGGAGGGATTTCTCAGGGAGATTTGGGAAGATGTTTTTGCCCATTTCTGACTCCCATTTTTTTCACCAAAATCTCCTTTTTTCACCCCAAAAATCCAGCCCTCAGTACGACTGACCCCCACCACCATGCTGTACTCGGGGCGCTCGCAGGACGGAAGCCACATCCTGGTGAGGGGGGAGGGACAGGTCCCCAAAAAATTTGGGAGGTGGTCACCAAAAAATTTGGGAGGGTGAAATTATTTGTCGGGAATTTTTAAAAAAAAAAAAAAAAAAATTGGGGGGATTTTTTTCTTTTTTTTTTCTTTTTTTTTTTTTTTTTCCTCAGAATTTCGGGGGTTGGGAGAGGTCAAAATTTGGGGGTGAAAGGTGAGGGGTGGGGTGGGGGGAGGGGTGGAGCTCCCCAAAATTTAGGGGAATCAAATTTTTAAAAATTTGTGATGAAAAGCTTAAAAAATTTGGGGAGAAACCGTAAAATTTAGGGTGAAAAGTCAAAAATTTGGGATGAAACCTTGAAAATTTGGGGTGAGACCTTCAAAATTTGGGGTGAAACCTTAAAAATTTTGGGGTGAAACCTTAAAAATTTTGGGATTGAACCTTAAAAATTTGGGATGAAACCTTAAAAATTTGGGGTGAAACCGTAAAAATTTTGGGGCGAAACCTTAAAAATTTAGGGATGAAACCTTAAAAATTTTGGGTGAAACATTAAAAATTTTGGGGTGAAACCTTGAAATTTTGGGGTGAAACCTTAAAAATTTGGGATGAAACCTTAAAAATTTGGGATTAAACCTTAAAAATTTGGGATGAAACCTTAAAAATTTTTGGGATTCAACCTTAAAATTTTTTTTGGGATGAAACCTTCAAAATTTAGGATGAAACCTTAAAAATTTAGGGATGAAACCTTAAAAATTTTTGGGATTAAACCTTAAAAATTTTTGGGATGAAACCTTAAAAATTTGGGATGAAACCTTAAAAATTTTAGGATGAAACCTTAAAAATTTGGGATGAAACCTTAAAAATTTTGGGATGAAACCTTAAAAATTTTGGGATGAAACCTTAAAAATTTTGGGATGAAACCTTAAAAATTTTTGGGATTAAACCTTAAAAATTTGGGATGAAACCTTAAAAATTTTAGGATGAAACCTTAAAAATTTGGGATGAAACCTTAAAAATTTTGGGATGAAACCTTAAAAATTTGGGATTCAACCTTAAAAATTTAGGGGTGAAACCTTAAAAATTTTAGGATGAAACCTTAAAAATTTGGGATGAAACCTTAAAAATTTTTGGGATTAAACCTTAAAAATTTTTGGGATGAAACCTTAAAAGTTTTGGGATGAAACCTTAAAAGTTTTGGGATGAAACCTTCAAAATTTTTGGGATTAAACCTTAAAAATTTTTGGGATGAAACCTTCAAAATTTAGGGATGAAACCTTAAAAATTTTGGGATGAAACCTTAAAAATTTTTGGGATTAAACCTTAAAAATTTTTGGGATGAAACCTTAAAAATTTAGGGATGAAACCTTAAAAATTTGGGATTCAACCTTAAAAATTTAGGGGTGAAACCTTAAAAATTTTAGGATGAAACCTTAAAATTTTGGGATGAAACCTTAAAAATTTGGGATGAAACCTTAAAATTTTGGGATGAAACCTTCAAAATTTAGGGATGAAACCTTAAAAATTTTGGGATGAAACCTTAAAAATTTAGGGATGAAACCTTAAAAATTTTAGGATGAAACCTTAAAAATTTGGGGTGAAACCTTAAAAATTTTTCGGATTAAACCTTAAAAATTTGGGGTGAAACATTAAAAATTTTTGGGATGAAACCTTAAAAATTTTTGGGCTGAAACCTTAAAAATTTAGGGATGAAACCTTAAAAATTTTTGTTGAAAAATCAAAACTTTGGGGTCGTTCAATCCAGGGAGTTTTATGAGTTTGGACGTGATGGGGGTGGAAATAAATAAATAAATAAATAAATAAATAAATAAATAAAAATTTCAACGGGAAAAAAAAAAAAAAAACGATTTGGTGGGGGAGGGGGTTCCAAAAAATCCCCGAAATTTCCGGGAAATCCAATTTTTTGGGGTTTTTTTTTTTTTTTTTTTTTGGGGGGGGGCCAGAAAAGCGCCCGGTACCTGCAGCAGGAGCTGCCCGTGCGCATCGCTCACCGCATCCAGGGATTCCGAAACCTGCCCTTCATCATCGGCTGCAACCCGACCATCCTGCACGTGGTGAGGGGTCCAAAATGTAGGAATGGGAATGGGAAATGATGGGAAATGATGGGAAATGATGGGAAATGGGAAATAATGGGAAATAATGGGAAATGATGGGAAATAATGGGAAATGATGGGAAATGGGAAATGGGAAATAATGGGAAATGATGGGAAATGGGAATGGGAAATGATGGGAAATGGGAAATGATGGGAAATGGGAAATGGGAAATAATGGGAAATAATGGGAAATGGGAAATGGGAAATGGGAAATGGGAAATAATGGGAAATGGGAAATAATGGGAAATAATGGGAAATAATGGGAAATAATGGGAAATGGGAATGGGAAATGATGGGAAATGGGAAATGATGGGAAATGGGAAATGGGAAATAATGGGAAATGGGAAATAATGGGAAATAATGGGAAATGGGAAATAATGGGAAATAATGGGAAATAATGGGAAATGGGAAATAATGGGAAATGATGGGAAATGGGAAATAATGGGAAATGGGAAATACTGGGAAATGATGGGAAATAATGGGAAATGATGGGAAATAATGGGAAATAATGGGAAATGATGGGAAATAATGGGAAATTATGGGAAATGATGGGAAATAATGGGAAATAATGGGAAATGATGGGAAATGGGAAATAATGGGAAATAATGGGAAATAATGGGAAATAATGGGAAATAATGGGAAATGGGAAATAATGGGAAATAATGGGAAATGGGAAATGGGAAATGGGAAATGATGGGAAATGGGAAATAATGGGAAATGGGAAATAATGGGAAATAATGGGAAATGGGAAATGGGAAATAATGGGAAATAATGGGAAATAATGGGAAATAATGGGAAATAATGGGAAATAATGGGAAATGGGAAATGATGGGAAATAATGGGAAATGGGAAATGGGAAATGGGAAATGATGGGAAATGGGAAATAATGGGAAATGGGAAATAATGGGAAATAATGGGAAATAATTGGAAATAATGGGAAATGATGGGAAATAATGGGAAATAATGGGAAATAATGGGAAATAATGGGAATGGGAAATGGGAAATAATGGGAAATAATGGGAAATAATGGGAAATGATGGGAAATAATGGGAAATAATGGGAAATGGGAAATGATGGGAAATAGGAAATGATGGGAAATGGGAAATAATGGGAAATGGGAAATAATGGGAAATAATGGGAAATAATGGGAAATGGGAAATAATGGGAAATAATGGGAAATGATGGGAAATAATGGGAAATAATGGGAAATGATGGGAAATAATGGGAAATGGGAAATGATGGGAAATGGGAAATAATGGGAAATAATGGGAAATGGGAAATGATGGGAAATGGGAAATAATGGGAAATGGGAAATAATGGGAAATGGGAAATGGGAAATAATAAATAGTAATAATAAATAGTAAATAATAAATAGTAAATAATAAATAGTAAGTATTAAATAGTAAATAATAATAATAAATAATAAATAATAAATAAATATAAAAGTGAAAATAAAAAAATAGAAATAAAAATAAAAATAATAAATAATAAAAAATAAATAAAAATATAAAAGTAAAAATAAAAATAGAAATAAAAATAGAAAATAATAAATGATAAATATAAAAGTAAAAATAAAAATAATAGATAATGAATAATAAATAAAAATAAAAATAAAAATAAAAATAAAAAATAAAAATAGAGAATAAAAAATAAGAAATAAAAATAAAAATAAAAATAATAAATAAAAATAATAAATAAAAATAATAAATAAAATAAGAAATAAAAATAAAAAAAATAAAAATAAATATAATAAATAATAAATAAAAATAAAAATAATAAGTAAAAATAAAAATAAAAATAGAAATAGAAAATAAAAATAGAAATAAAAATAATAAATAAAAATAAAAATAATAATAAAAATACAAATTAAAATAAATAAATATAAAATAAAAATAAAAATTAAAATTAAAATTAAAAATAAAAATATAAATAATAAATAAAAATAAAAATAAAAATAGAAATAGAAAATAAAAAATAATAAATAATAAACAAAAATAAAAATAATAAATAATGAATAATGAATAATAAATAAAAATAAAAATAATAATAAAAATAAAAATAAAAATAAAAATAAAAATTTAAAAAATAAAATAGAAATAAAAATAATAAAAAAAATTAAAAATAATAAATAACAAATAAAAATAAAAAATAAAAATAAAAATAATAAATAAAAATAAAAATAAATATAAAAATACAAAATAAAAATAAAAACAAAAATAATAAATAAAAATAAAAATAAAAAATAAAATAAAAATAAAAAATAAAAATAAAAAATAAAAATAAAAATAATAATAAAAAATTCCCGGAGAATCCCGGAATTCCCAAAGGCTCCGCAATTCCCGAAAATCGTCACCGAGTTCTAAAGAGAGGGGAGGGGGGGAAATCACCAAAAGAAATTAAAATAAAATAAAATAAAATAAAATAAAATAAAATAAAACAAAATAAATAAATCCAGGGGTTTCTTAAGGGCGTCGATTTCAAAAACAAAAAAAAATGAAATGAAATGAAATGAAATGAAAAAGTTTCCTAAATTCCTGGATTTTGGAAATCTCCCGGAATTCCAAAAAAAAAATTCCCCGATTGTTGAAAGTCGTGGAATTCCAAAAAAAAAAAAAAAAAAATCCCGGAATTCGAAAGTCACGGAAATCCCAAAATCCCGGATTTCTGAAGTCTCCAAGAATTCCAAAAAAAATCCCAGATTTCGGAAGTCGCGGAATTCCGAAAAAATCCTGGATTTCAGAAGTCTCCCAGAATTCCAAAAAATTCCTGGATTTCGAAAGTCGCAGAATTCCAAAAAAATTCCCAGATTTCAGAAGTCTCCCAGAATTCCAAAAAAAATCCCCGATTCCGAAAGTCGCAGAATTCCAAAAAAATCCCGGAATTCGAAAGTCACGGAAATCCCAAAATCCCGGATTTCTGAAGTCTCCAAGAATTCCAAAAAAAATCCCGGATTTCGAAAGTCTCCCAGAATTCCAAAAAAAATCTCGGATTTCCGAAGTCCCCAAAATCCTGGAATTTCATTAAAAAAAAAAAAAAAATTTGGGTTTCAGAAATCGCGGAATTTCCAAAACCCGGATTTCGCAAATCGCAAAATTAAAAAAAAAAAAAAAAAAATTCCCGGAGTTCTCAAATCCCAAATTTTTCGAAATCCCCAAATTTCGAAAATCCCCTAAATTTCAAAAATCCCAAAATTCCGAAAAAGTCCCGGAATTCCAAAAAATTCCCAAAATCAAAAAAAATCCCAGAATTCCAAAAAAAATCCCAGAATTCCAAAAAAATCCCAGAATTCCAAAAATAAAGTCCCGGAAATCCCAAAATCCCGGAAATCCCGGAATTCCTGGGGGGGGGGGGGGGGGAGGGAATCCCAAAATTTCGCAGAATTCCCCAAATTCTGTTTTTTCCCCTCCCCCAGCACGAGCTCTACATCCGCGCCTTCCAGAAACTGAGCGACTTCCCACAGGTGAGACACACCTGGGGAGAGAGAGAGAGAGAGAGAACACCTGGGGAGAGAGAGAGAACACCTGGGGAGAGAGAGAGAGAAAACACCTGGAGAGAGAGAGAGAACACCTGGGGAGAGACAGAGGGAGAGACAGAACACCTGGGGAGAGAGAGAGAGAGAGAGAGAGAGAACACCTGGAGAGAGAGAGAGAACACCTGGGGGGAGAGAGAGGGAGAGAGAACACCTGGGGGGAGAGAGAGAGAACACCTGGAGAGAGAGAGAGAACACCTGGGGGGAGAGAGAGAACACCTGGGGAGAGAGAGAGGGAGAGAGAACACCTGGGGAGAGAGAACACCTGGGGAGAGAGAGAGAGAACACCTGGGGGGAGAGAGAGAGAACACCTGGAGAGAGAGAGAGAGAACACCTGGGGGGAGAGAGAGAGAGAACACCTGGGGAGAGAGAGAGGGAGAGAGAACACCTGGGGAGAGAGAGAGAGAGAACACCTGGGGAGAGACAGAGGGAGAGAGAACACCTGGGGAGAGAGAGAACACCTGGGGAGAGAGAGAACACCTGGAGAGAGAGAGAGAGAACACCTGGGGAGAGAGAGAGAACACCTGGGGGGGAGAGAGAGAGAGAGAGAGAACACCTGGAGAGAGAGAGAGAGAGAACACCTGGAGAGAGAGAGAGAGAGAACACCTGGGGGGAGAGAGAGAGAGAACACCTGGGGAGAGAGAGAGGGAGAGAGAACACCTGGGGAGAGAGAGAACACCTGGGGAGAGAGAGAACACCTGGAGAGAGAGAGAGAGAACACCTGGGGAGAGAGAGAGAGAGAACACCTGGGGAGAGACAGAGGGAGAGAGAACACCTGGGGAGAGAGAGAACACCTGGAGAGAGAGAGAGAGAGAACACCTGGGGAGAGAGAACACCTGGAGAGAGAGAGAGAGAGAACACCTGGGGAGAGAGAACACCTGGGGGGAGAGAGAGAGAACACCTGGGGGGAGAGAGAGAGAGAACACCTGGGGAGAGAGAGAGAGAGAGAGAACACCTGGGGAGAGAGAGAGAGAACACCTGGGGAGAGAGAGAGAGAGAGAGAACACCTGGGGAGAGAGGGAGAGAGAACACCTGGGGAGAGAGAGAGAGAACACCTGGGGAGAGAGAGAGAGAACACCTGGAGGGGGGGGGGAGAGAGAACACCTGGGGAGAATACCTGGGAGAAAACACCTGGGGGAACACCTGGGAGAGAGAACAGCTGGGAGAGCGCCTGGGACACACCTGGGACAGCTGGGGCACACCTGTGCTTATCTGACGAGGCCTGTGTCATTTGTCACTGTCACCTGTCTTACTGGTACGTCACCTGTCTTACCTGTATGCCACCTGTCTCTCCTCTGTCTCTCACCTGTCCCTCACCTGAATCACCTGTGTCTCACCTGTCAGATCCAGGTGCGCAGCGACGAAGCTCAGTACTGCGCGTTGCTGCGGCAGCTCCTGGAGGATCACAAGGACGTGGTGACGCTGCTGGCAGAGGGGTTCAGGGAGTGCCGGAGACACATCCAGGTAACTTACCTGGGACAGGTAACCTCACCTGGGACAGGTAACAACCCCTGGGACACACCTGAGTTATACCTGAGATACACACACAACCCCCTGCTGGCAGAGGGGTTCAGGGAGTGCCGGAGACACATCCAGGTAACTTACCTGGGACAGGTAACCTCACCTGGGACAGGTAACCACCCCTGGGACACACCTGAGTTATACCTGAGATACACACACAACCCCCTGCTGGCAGAGGGGTTCAGGGAGTGCCGGAGACACATCCAGGTAACTTAACCTGGGACAGGTAACCTCACCTGGGACTCACCTGAGACACCTCTGGGATACAGCTGGGATACACCTGAGGTAGATACACACCTGGGACACACACACACACCCGTAGGGCACACCTGGGACACACCTGAGGTTGGTAACCTCACCTGAGATACTGACATACACTGTTTCACCTGTCTCACCTGTCCTTCACCTGTCTCTCCCCTGTCTCACCTGCCCAGGACGAGCGGCTCCTGCGGCCGTTCCTGGACAAGACTCTCACCTCTCGCCTGGGCATGCGGATGCTGGCGGCGCATCACCTGGCACTGCACGAGGACAAGGTGAGCTCACCTGCACAGGTGTGTCAGGTCCCTATAGATCTCTATGGATCACCTGTACAGGTGTGTCAGGTATGTATAGATGTCTATGGGTTACCTGTAAAGGTGTGTCAGGTACCTATAGGTCCCTACGGATCACCTGTAAAGGTGTGTCAGGTACCTGTAGATCCTACAAATCACCTGTACAGGTGTTTCAGGTACCTATACATCCTGTAGGCTTCCCTTTAATCCCATTTTTTGTCATTTTTCCCGTTTTTCTCCCCAAATCCCAGCCGGATTTCGTCGGCATCATCTGCACCCGCCTGTCCCCCAAGAAACTCATCGAGAAGTGGGTGGACTTCGCCAGGTGAGCGCACCTGGGCACTCCTGGGATACACCTGGGAGGACCTGGGATACACCTCCGCAGACCTGGGCACACCTGGGTACACCTGGGATCATCTGGGCACACCTGGGGGCACCAGGAACACCTGGGATACATCTGGGTACACCTGGATACTCCTGGGGACACCTGGGATACATTGGGGCACACCTGGGAACACCTGGACACACCTGAGAGACACCTGGGCAAACCTCAGCACACCTGGGGCACACCTGGAGAGGACACAGGGGAGAGCAGATGGCAGTAAGTGATTGTGGCTGCAGGTGAGGTGGCACAGGTGACTCAGGTAACACAGGTAACATGGCACACATGTGGTTCAGGTAATACAGGTAACATGGCACACAGGTAACAGCACAGATGACTCGGGTAACACAGGTAACGTGGAGAGGTGACTCAGGTAACACAGGTAACATGGCACACATGTGGCTCAGGTAATACAGGTAACATGGCACACAGGTAACAGCACAGATGACTCGGGTAACACAGGTAACGTGGAGAGGTGACTCAGGTAACACAGGTAACATGGCACGCAGGGAACATGGCACAGGTGAGACTCAGGTAATACAGGTAACATGGCACACAGGTAACACAGGTAACATGACACAGGTGTGACTCAGGTAACACAGGTAACATGGCACACAGGTAGCATGACTCAGGTGACACACAGGTGAATGAGATGACTCAGGTGTGACACAGGTGTGATACAGGTGACTTAGGTAACAAAAGTAACAACACAGGTGTGTCACAGGTCACTCAGGTGTGTCACTCAGGCGTGTCTCACCTGTGCAGGCGTCTGTGCGAGCACCAGTACGGGAACGCCCCCCGCGTTCGCATCAACGGCCACGGGACGGGTGTGACACGGGTGTGACACAGGTGTGTCACAGGTCACTCAGGTGTGTCACAGGTCACTCAGGTGTGTCTCACCTGTGCAGGCGTCTGTGCGAGCACCAGTACGGGAACGCCCCCCGCGTTCGCATCAACGGCCACGTGGCCGCGCGGTTCCCGTTCATCCCCCTGCCCCTGGATTACGTCCTGCCCGAGCTCCTCAAAAACGCCATGAGGTGAGAGGATTTGGGGTGAAATCCGGGGATTTTGGGAAAATTTGGGGGGATTTTGGGAAGATTTTGGGAAGATTTTGGGGCGAATTCGTGGCGTCGTTGGGATCATTTTAGGGAGATCTCACAGGATTTTTGGGTGGAATCGGGGGGAATTTTGGGGGGTTTTGGGGTGAATTTAAAGGGGGAGCTTGGGGCGTTTTGGGGAGAATTCAGAAAGTTTTGGGTAAAATCGGGGGATTTTTGGGGCCGTTTTGGGGGAATTTCTGGGGAATCTCTTGGGGAGTTTGGGGCTTCGTTGGAAGTTTTGGGGGATTTTGGGGGAAAATCTGGGGGATTTGGGTGAATTTCGGGGTGAATTTCAGGATTTTAAGGTGAATTCGGGGTCATTTTGTGGTGAATTCAAGGGGAATGTGGAGCCATTTTGGGAAGATTTCAGAGGATTTGGGGGAAATTTGGGGGGTTTTGGGGTGAATTTGGGGGATTTGGAGCAAATTCAGGGGATTTGGGAGATTTTGGGTTGAGTTCAGGGGGGTTTTGGAGTGAATTTGGGGAAATTTAGGGGGGGAATTTTGGGCATTTTTTGGCCATTTCAGGAGATTTTGGGATTCAGGGAATTTTTGGCAAATCCAGGAAATTTGGGGTGAATTTGGGGGGATTTTGGGAAGAATCTGGGGGATTTTTTTGGGGCATTTCAGGGGATTTTGGTCTAAATTCAGGGAATTTTTGGCAAATGCAGGAAATTTGGGAGATTTTTGGGGGGATTTTGGGCAGATTTTGGGGGCATTTAAAGTTGGATTTCTGCAAGAATTTTGGGGGAATTTGGGGCTGAGGGTGGGGTTGGGGTGACCCAAGTGACAATTTTGTGGTCCCTGCGGTGACGCCGGTGACAATTTGGGGACGATTTTGGGGTTTTCAAGGGCCACCATGGAGTCGCACCTGGACACGCCCTACAACGTCCCCGACATCGTGGTGACGATCGCCAACAACGACATCGACCTCGTCATCAGGTACGGGGTGGGGGGAACGGGGTGGCACCAAAATGTCCCCAAAATGTCCCCAAAATGGCGCCAGGGTGGCACCAAAATGTCCCCAAAATGTCCCCAAAATGGCGCCAGGGTGGCACCAAAATGGCACCAAAATGGCGCCAGGGTGGCACCAAAATGTCCCCAAAATGGCGCCAGGGTGGCACCAAAATGTCCCCAAAATGGCGCCAGGGTGGCACCAAAATGGCACCAGGGTGGCACCAAAATGTCCCCAAAATGTCCCCAAAATGGCGCCAGGGTGGCACCAAAATGTCCCCAAAATGGCACCAGGGTGGCGCCAAAATGGCACCAAAATGGCACCAGGGTGGCACCAAAATGTCCCCAAAATGTCCCCAAAATGGCGCCAGGGTGGCACCAAAATGTCCCCAAAATGGCGCCAGGGTGGCACCAAAATGTCCCCAAAATGTCCCCAAAATGGCGCCAGGGTGGCACCAAAATGGCACCAAAATGGCGCCAGGGTGGCACCAAAATGTCCCCAAAATGGTGCCAGGGTGGCACCAAAATGTCCCCAAAATGTCCCCAAAATGGCGCCAGGGTGGCACCAAAATGTCCCCAAAATGTCCCCAAAATGGCGCCAGGGTGGCACCAAAATGTCCCCAAAATGGTGCCAGGGTGGCACCAAAATGTCCCCAAAATGTCCCCAAAATGGCGCCAGAGTGGCACCAAAATGGCACCAAAATGGCACCAGGGTGGCAACAAAATGGCACCAAAATGTCCTTAAAGGGTCCCCCAAATGTCCCCAAAACCCCCCCATTGTCCCCAACATCCCAAATGTCCCCAACGTCCCCAACAGCCCAGTGTCCCCAAATGTCCCCAATATCCCCAAATGTCCCCAACGTCCCCAATCCCCTGGATGTCCCCAATGTCCCCATGGCATCCCCGCTGTCCCCAATGTCCCCAACACCCCCAAATGTCCCCAACGTCCCCGAACGTCCCCAACGTCCCCAATCCCCTGGGTGTCCCCAACGTCCCCAAACGTCCCCAATGTCCCCAATCCCCTGGGTGTCCCCAACGTCCCCAACGTCCCCGAACGTCCCCAATCCCCTGGATGTCCCGAACGTCCCCAACGTCCCCAATCCCCTGGATGTCCCCAACGTCCCCGAACGTCCCCAATCCCCTGGATGTCCCCAACGTCCCCGAACGTCCCCAACGTCCCCAATCCCCTGGGTGTCCCCAACGTCCCCAACGTCCCCAATCCCCTGGATGTCCCCAACGTCCCCGAACGTCCCCAATCCCCTGGATGTCCCCAACGTCCCCGAACGTCCCCGCTGTCCCCAGGATCTCGGACCGCGGCGGGGGCATCCCCCACGAGCTGCTGGACAAAGTGACCGAGTACCACTTCAGCACGGCCGAGGCCAGCGCTCAGGACCCGCGCCTGGGGGGACCCTTCCGTACCCTGATGGACGCCAGCGGCCAGGCCGGACCCATGCACGGGTCAGGGACCGCCCCCCGAAACCCGGGAGAGCCCCCCGAAAATTTGGGGACATCCCCCGAAATCTGGGAGAGCCTCCCTGAAAAATTTGGGGACATCTCCAAAATCTCGGAGAGCCCCCTGAAAAATTTGGGGACATCCCCCGAAATCTGGGAGAGCCTCCTGAAAAATTTGGGGACATCTCCAAAATCTCGGAGAGCCCCCTGAAAAATTTGGGGACATCCCCTGAAATCTGGGAGAGCCCCCCTGAAAAATTTGGGGACATCTCCAAAATCTGGGAGAGCCCCCTGAAAAATTTGGGGACATCTCCAAAATCTGGGAGAGCCCCCTGAAAAATTTGGGGACATCTCCCGAAATCTGGGAGAGCCCCCTGAAAAATTTGGGGACATCTCCCGAAATCTGGGAGAGCCTCCTGAAAAATTTGGGGACATCTCCAAAATCTCGGAGAGCCCCCTGAAAAATTTGGGGACATCCCCTGAAATCTGGGAGAGCCCCCCTGAAAAATTTGGGGACATCTCCCGAAATCTGGGAGAGCCTCCTGAAAAATTTGGGGACATCCCCCGAAATCTGGGAGAGCCTCCTGAAAAATTTGGGGACATCTCCCGAAATCTGGGAGAGCCTCCTGAAAAATTTGGGGACATCTCCAAAATCTCGGAGAGCCCCCTGAAAAATTTGGGGACATCCCCTGAAATCTGGGAGAGCCTCCCTGAAAAATTTGGGGACATCTCCAAAATCTCGGAGAGCCCCCTGAAAAATTTGGGGACATCTCCAAAATCTGGGAGAGCCCCCTGAAAAATTTGGGGATATCCCTGGAAATCTGGGAGAGCCCCCCGAAAATTTGGGGACATCCCTTGAAATCTGGGAGAGCCCCCTGAAAAATTTGGGGACATCTCCCGAAATCTGGGAGAGCCTCCTGAAAAATTTGGGGACATCCCCTGAAATCTGGGAGAACCTCCCTGAAAAATTTGGGGACATCTCCAAAATCTCGGAGAGCCCCCTGAAAAATTTGGGGACATCTCCCGAAATCTGGGAGAGCCCCCTGAAAAATTTGGGGACATCTCTCGAAATCTGGGAGAGCCTCCTGAAAAATTTGGGGACATTTCCCGAAATCTGGGAGAGCCCCCCGAAAATTTGGGGACATCTCCCGAAATCTGGGAGAGCCTCCTGAAAAATTTGGGGACATCTCCAAAATCTGGGAGAGCCCCCTGAAAAATTTGGGGACATCTCCAAAATCTCGGAGAGCCCCCTGAAAAATTTGGGGACATCTCCAAAATCTGGGAGAGCCCCTTGAAAAATTTGGGGACATCTCCCGAAATCTGGGAGAGCCTCCTGAAAAATTTGGGGACATCTCCAAAATCTGGGAGAGCCTCCTGAAAAATTTGGGGACATCTCCAAAATCTGGGAGAGCCCCCCTGAAAAATTTGGGGACATCTCCAAAATCTGGGAGAGCCCCCCTGAAAAATTTGGGACAGTCCCAGGATTAGGTTTTGGGGAATTTTTTTGGGTGAATTAGGGGTGGTTTGGGTTGAATTTTTGGGGTGGTTTTAGAAGGGATTTTTGGGGGGTGGGGGTTTGAGGGCACCTCTGAGACCCCTCCCCAAATTGGGGACCCCCCCCAAAAATATCGGGGATACCCCAAGGGTTGGGATTGGAGGGGCTCGAGAAGGATTTTGGGATTTTAGATGGAATTTGGGGTTTTTTGATGGAATTTGAGACTCTTTTTTTTTTTTTTTTTAACGGGATCTGAGGAATTCTACAGGAATTTTGGGATATTTGGGGGCACATTTGGGAATTTTTTTGTATTTCCCTCTCTCCCCCCCCCCATCCCCGCGATTATATTTGGGATAAATTACAGGATTTTGGGGTTTTGGGGGTATTTTTATGAAATTTGGGTATTTTTTGACAGGGATTTGAGAAATTTTACAGGAATTTTGGGATATTTTGGGACAAATTTATCAATCTTAATTTTTTTTTTTTTTTTTTCCTCCCTTCACCCCAGGTTCTGTTTCGGGTTAAATTACGACATTTGAGGATTTTTATTGGGATTTGGGGTTTTTTTGCTGGGATTTCAGTTTTTTTTTTTTTTTTTGATGGGGATTTGAGAAATTTAACTAAATTTTGGGATATTTTGGGACAAATTCATCAATCTTCAATTTTTTTTTTTTTTGTTTTGTTTTTTTTTTTGTTTTTTTTTTTTTTGCCCCTCACCCCAGGTTCGGTTTCGGGCTGCCGACGTCGCGCGCCTACGCCGAGTACCTGGGGGGGTCCCTGGTGCTGCAGTCCCTTCAGGGCGTCGGCACCGACGTCTACCTGAGGCTGCGGCACATCGACGGCAAAGCCGAGAGCTTCCGCATCTAGGGGGGCTTCGGGGGGTGCCCCGTGGTCGGCGGGGTCAAGAAGAAACCCCTCCCCCCCCCCCACCGTGGTGGACAGCGGTCATCGGGGTGATGGCGAGCCCCGAAAGTTGGGGTGCGGTCATCGAAACCGAGGAGAACGCTCAAAAGTTGGACTTTGGTGTTGAGGTACTCCAGTGGCCAAAGTTGGGTTTTGGTCATCGGGGGTGATGGAGAATCCTCAAAAGTTGGGTTTTGAGGTCATTAAAATCGTGGAGAACCTTCCAAAGTTGGGTTTTGGTCATCAAGGTTATGGAGAACCTTTCAAAGTTGGGTTTTGGTCATCAGGGTCATGGAGAACCCTCCAAAGTTGGGTTTTGGTCATCGGAACCGAGGAGAACACTCAAAAGTTGGGTTTTGAGGTCATTAAAATCATGGAGAACCTTCCAAAGTTGGGTTTTGGTCATCAAGGTTATGGAGAACCTTTCAAAGTTGGGTTTTGGTCATCGGAACCGAGGAGAACACTCAAAAGTTGGGTTTTGAGGTCATTAAAATCATGGAGAACCTTCCAAAGTTGGGTTTTGGTCATCAAGGTTATGGAGAACCTTTCAAAGTTGGGTTTTGGTCTTCAGGGTCATGGAGAACCCTCCAAAGTTGGGTTTTGGTCATCGGAACCGAGGAGAACACTCAAAAGTTGGGTTTTGAGGTCATTAAAATCATGGAGAACCTTCCAAAGTTGGGTTTTGGTCATCAAGGTTATGGAGAACCTTTCAAAGTTGGGTTTTGGTCATCAAGGTCATGGAGAACCCTCCAAAGTTGGGTTTTGGTCATCGGAACCGAGGAGAACACTCAAAAGTTGGGTTTTGAGGTCATTAAAATCATGGAGAACCTTCCAAAGTTGGGTTTTGGTCATCAAGGTCATGGAGAACCTTTCAAAGTTGGGTTTTGGTCATCAGGGTCATGGAGAACCCTCCAAAGTTGGACTTCGGGGACAATGAACCTCAAAAGTTGAGTTTTGAGGTCATTAAAATCACGGAAAACCTTCCAAAGTTGGAGTTTGGTTTTTGGGATCATGGAGAACCTTCCAAAGTTGGGTTTTGGGGTCAATGAACACCAAAAGTTGGGGTTTTGTTCATTAAAATAATGGAGAACGCTCAAAATTTGGGTTTTGGTCTTTGGGGTCATGGAGAACCTTCCAAAGTTGGTGTTCGGTCATCGAAACCGAGGAGAACGCTCAAAAGTTGGACTTCGGTGTTGAGGTTCTCCAGTTGAGTGGCCAAAGTTGGGTTTTGGTCATCGGGGGTGATGAAGAACCAAAAGTGGACATTGGTCACTCTGAGGGTCGAGGCCACACCCCCTGAGTGGACATTGGTCACTCTGAGGGTCGAGGCCACGCCCCCTGAGTGGACATTGGTCACTCTGAGGGTCAAGGCCACGCCCCCTGAGTGGACATTGGTCACTCTGAGGGTCAAGGCCACACCCCCACAGTGGACATTGGTCACTCTGAGGGTCGAGGCCACACCCCCTGAGTGGACATTGGTCACTCTGAGGGTCGAGGCCACACCCCCACAGTTGACATTGGTCACTCTGAGGGTCAAGGCCACGCCCCCTGAGTGGACATTGGTCACTCTGAGGGTCGAGGCCACACCCCCTGAGTGGACATTGGTCACTCTGAGGGTCAAGGCCACGCCCCCTGAGTGGACATTGGTCACTCTGAGGGTCGAGGCCACACCCCCTGAGTGGACATTGGTCACTCTGAGGGTCGAGGCCACGCCCCCTGAGTGGACATTGGTCACTCTGAGGGTCGAGGCCACACCCCCACAGTTGACATTGGTCACTCTGAGGGTCAAGGCCACGCCCCCTGAGTGGACATTGGTCACTCTGAGGGTCAAGGCCACGCCCCCTGAGTGGACATTGGTCACTCTGAGGGTAGAGGCCACGCCCCCTGAGTGGACATTGGTCACTCTGAGGGTCGAGGCCACGCCCCCTGAGTGGACATTGGTCACTCTGAGGGTCGAGGCCACGCCCCCTGAGTGGACATTGGTCACTCTGAGGGTCGAGGCCACACCCCCACAGTTGACATTGGTCACTCTGAGGGTCAAGGCCACGCCCCCTGAGTGGACATTGGTCACTCTGAGGGTAGAGGCCACGCCCCCTGAGTGGACATTGGTCACTCTGAGGGTCGAGGCCACGCCCCCTGAGTGGACATTGGTCACTCTGAGGGTCAAGGCCACGCCCCCTGAGTGGACATTGGTCACTCTGAGGGTCAAGGCCACGCCCCCTGAGTGGACATTGGTCACTCCGGCCGCTGACCACGGCGCCCCCGCCCCTCCCCCACCCCTCATTAACGCTGCGGCCGAGCTGAGGGGGCGGGGCTTTATTGGGGGAGGGGCGGGGGAAGGAGGAGGGGGAGGGGGAGGAGGAAGGCTCTTCATCATCTTCACCTTCATCATCATCATGGAGACCCAAAGTCCCATTTTGGGCTTTTTTCGACCCAAAATTCTTCATCGTCATCATCTTCATCGTCATCTCTTCCTCCATCACCTTCCTCCCCACCTTCCTCTTCCTCCTCATCATCCCCTCCCCGCCTTTAATCTTCATCCCCTCCTCCGCCATCCTCATCCTCGGGGCCTTCATCACCACCTCCATCCTCATCCTCGGGGCCTTCATCACCACCTCCATCCTCATCCTCGGGGCCTTCATCCTCATTTTCAGGATCTTCTTCCTCACGGCCTGCATCACCCTCCTCATCCTCGCGGCCTTCATCCCCTCCTTCCTCCTCATCCTCGCGGCCTTCATCCCCAGTTTTGGCCTCTCCCTCCTCTTCCTCGCGTGTCCACTCTCCCTCCGGCCGGCAGCACGGACAGTCCGAGCGGTGTCCGGGCGCCGCGTCGCGCTGCGGATCGTAAAAATCTGGGGAAAAGGGGAAAGTGACCCAAAAATGACCAGGGAGTGACCCCTGAGTGACCCTGTGTGACCCCTGAGTGACCCCTGAGTGCCCCCTGAGTGACCCTGAGTGACCCCTGAGTGACCCCAGTGACCCTGAGTGACCCCTAAGTGACCCCTGAGCGACCCCTGACCCCTGAGTGACCCCTGAGCGACCCCTGAGTGATCCCTGAGTGACCACAGTGACCCCTGAGCGACCCCTGAGTGACCCCTGAGTGACCCCAGTGGCCCCGGAGTGACCCCTGAGCGACCCCTGAGTGACCCCTGAGTGACCCCTGAGTGACCCCTGAGTGACCCCTGACCCCTGAGTGACCCCTGACCCCTGAGTGACCCCTGAGTGACCCCTGAGCGACCCCTGACCCCTGAGTGACCCCTGAGCGACCCCTGAGTGATCCCTGAGTGACCAGTGACCCCTGAGCGACCCCTGAGTGACCCCTGAGTGACCCTGAGTGACCCCTGAGTGACCACAGTGACCCCTGAGCGACCCCTGAGCGACCCCTGAGTGACCCCCGAGTGACCCCTGACCCCTGAGTGACCCCCGAGTGACCATTGAACCGAGCGCTGCAGTGACCGCTGCCCACCCCAGAGCACGGCCGGCCACGGGAGCGGTCACTCACCGAAGGGCCCCGGGCGCGGCGGCCCCTCCAGCCCCTCCAGGACGGTCAGCAGGACCCGGCACGTCCGGTCCCCTCTGGCCGCGGCCAGAGCGCGGAGTCGCCGCGCCCAGCCCGGGCCGGCCGGGGGCCCGAGCGCGGCCAATTCGGGCTCGGACACGGCTCCGGCCGCTCGCAGCGCGGCCAGCAGGGCCTCGGCCGGGACGGAGTCCAGGCGGCGATCCAGGCTCCGGCCGCCCGCTCGGACACGATCCAGGGCCGACATGGGGCCCGAGGAGTGGACACTGGGGGAGGGGGTGCTGGGGTGGGCTCGGGACACTGGGATGGACAGAGGGACACTGGGATGGACACTGGGATGGACACTGGATGGACAGAGGGACACTGGGAGGGGCAGAGGGACACTGGGATGGACACTGGGATGGACAGAGGGACACTGGGAGGGGCAGAGGGACACTGGGATGGACACTGGGATGGACAGAGGGACACTGGGATGGACAGAGGGACACTGGGATGGACACTGGGATGGACAGAGGGACACTGGGAGGGGCAGAGGGACACTGGGATGGACAGAGGGACACTGGGATGGACAGAGGGACACTGGGAGGGGCAGAGGGACACTGGGATGGACACTGGATGGACAGAGGGACACTGGGATGGACACTGGGATGGACACTGGGATGGACACTGGGAGGGGCAGAGGGACACTGGGATGGACACTGGATGGACACTGGGATGGACACTGGGATGGACAGAGGGACACTGGGATGGACACTGGGATGGGCACTGGGATGGACAGAGGGACACTGGGATGGACACTGGGATGGACAGAGGGACACTGGGATGGACAGAGGGACACTGGGATGGACACTGGGATGGACACTGGGATGGACAGAGGGACACTGGGATGGACACTGGGATGGACACTGGGATGGACAGAGGGACACTGGGATGGACAGAGGGACACTGGGATGGACACTGGGAGGGACAGAGGGACACTGGGATGGACACTGGGATGGACACTGGGATGGACACTGGGAGGGACAGAGGGACACTGGGATGGACACTGGGATGGACACTGGGATGGACAGAGGGACACTGGGAGGGACAGAGGGACACTGGGATGGACACTGGGATGGACACTGGGATGGACAGAGGGACACTGGGATGGACACTGGGATGGACACTGGGATGGACAGAGGGACACTGGGATGGACACTGGGATGGACAGAGGGACACTGGGATGGACAGAGGGACACTGGGATGGACACTGGGATGGACAGAGGGACACTGGGAGGGACAGAGGGACACTGGGATGGACACTGGGATGGACACTGGGATGGACAGAGGGACACTGGGATGGACAGAGGGACACTGGGATGGACAGAGGGACACTGGGAGGGACACTGGGATGGACACTGGGATGGACAGAGGGACACTGGGATGGACACTGGGATGGACACTGGGAGGGACAGAGGGACACTGGGATGGACACTGGGAGGGACAGAGGGACACTGGGATGGACACTGGGATGGACACTGGGAGGGACAGAGGGACACTGGGATGGACACTGGGAGGGACAGAGGGACACTGGGATGGACACTGGGATGGACAATGGATGGACAGAGGGACACTGGGATGGACAGAGGGACACTGGGATGGACACTGGGATGGACAGAGGGACACTGGGATGGACACTGGGATGGACAGAGGGACACTGGATGGACAGAGGGACACTGGGATGGACAGAGGGACACTGGGATGGACACTGGGATGGGCACCGGACGCTGACCCCGGACTGGTCACTCCCCCTGTAGGGGACAGAGCCCAAGGCTGCCCCTCCCCCACCCTCTATAGGGTCCCTTTCCCCTATAGAACCCCTCCCCCACAGGATCTTGCCCCTATAGGACCCTCCTGTCCCCTATAGAGCCCCTCCCCCACCCTCTATAGGGTCCCTGTCCCCTATAGAACCCCTCCCCCCACAAGTTCCTGTCCCCTATGGACCCCCCCCACCCCCCCCGTCCCCTATAGATCCCCCGTACCTGCTCCCGGCCCCTATAGAGCCCCTACAGACCCCTATGGGCTCCCCCCGCTATTTCCAGCCCCGACCTTTACGGCCCCTATAGGGCCCCGCCCCCATGACGTCACCGGCGCGCCATAGGCACCGCCCCCCGGGGCTCGGCGGGGCCCTATAGGGGATCTATAGGGTTCCATAGGGCCCTGGAGGGGTTCACGGGGGCTCTATAGGGGTTCGTGGGAGTCTTATATAGGGTCCTATAGCACTAAAGAGGGATCTATAGGGGCTCTATGCGGGTTCATGGGGGTGCTCTGGGAGGTTCTATAGGGCCTATGGGAGTTCTATAGGGGTTCTATAGGGCCTATGGGAGTTCTATAGGGGTTCTATAGGGTCCTGGAGGGGGTCTATGGGGTTCTATAGGGCCTATGGGAGTTCTATAGGGGTTCTATAGGGCCTATGGGAGTTCTATAGGGGTTCTATAGGGTCCTGGAGGGGGTCTATGGGGTTCTATAGGGTCTATGGGAGTTCTATAGGGGTTCTATAGGGTCCTGGAGGGGGTCTATGGGGTTCTATAGGGTCTATGGGAGTTCTATAGGGGTTCTATAGGGTCCTGGAGGGGGTCTGTGGGGTTCTATAGGGCCTATGGGAGTTCTATAGGGGTTCTATAGGGTCTATGGGAGTTCTATAGGGGTTCTATAGGGTCCTGGAGGGGTCTGTGGGGTTCTATAGGGCCTATGGGAGTTCTATAGGGGTTCTATAGGGTCCTGGAGGGGTCTGTGGGGTTCTATAGGGCCTATGGGAGTTCTATAGGGGTTCTATAGGGCCCTGGAGGGGTCTATGGGGTTCTATAGGGCCTATGGGAGTTCTATAGGGGTGCATGGGGGTTCTATAGGGGTCCATAGGGGTTCTAGAGGGTTCTACAGGGTCCATGAGAGTCTTCCAGGGTCCTGTAGGGTTAAATAGGGTCCTATAGGGGCTCCATAGGGGTTCATGCGGGTTCTATAGGGTCCTAGAGGGGTTTCCAGGGATTCTAGAGGCTCCTATAGGGGTTCGTTGAGTTTAGAGGGGACCTAGAGGGGCCTGTGGGGTTCTATAGGGGTCTATAGGAATTCCATAGGGTCCTACGGGGTTCTATAGGGGTCCATGGGGGTTCGTGGGAGTCTTACAGTGTCCTATAGGGGTCTATAGGGGCTCCATAGGGATCCTGTAGGTGTTCCATAGGGCTCTATAGGGGTCTATAGGGGTCTATAGGGGCTCATGGAGTTTCTCTGGGGTTCTATAGGGTCCCATAGGGATTCTATAGGGGTTCCATAGGGCCCTGGAGGTGTTTATGGGGGTTCTATAGGGTTCATAAGGATCCTATGGGAGTTTATAGGCATGATGTAGGTTCCATAGGGTCCTATAGGGGCCCTTGAGTGTTCTATAGGGTCCTATAGGGTCCCCCAAGGTTTCTATAGGGTCCCCCAAGGTTTCTATAGGGTCCTTTGGGTTTCTATAGGGCCCCCCAAGGATTCTACAGGGTCCTGTGTGTTTCTATAGGGTCCTGTGTGTTTCTATGGGGTCTTGTGTGTTTCTATAGGGCCCCCCAAGGTTTCTATGGGGTCCTGTGTGTTTCTATAGGGCCCCCCAAGGTTTCTATGGGGTCCTGTGTGTTTCTATAGGGCCCCCCAAGGTTTCTATGGGGTCCTGTGTGTTTCTATAGGGTCCCCCAAGGTTTCTATGGGGTCCTGTGTGTTTCTATAGGGCCCCCCAAGGTTTCTATGGGGTCCTGTGTGTTTCTATAGGGCCCCCCAAGGTTTCTATGGGGTCCTGTGTGTTTCTATAGGGTCCCCCAAGGTTTCTATGGGGTCCTGTGTGTTTCTATAGGGTCCCCCAAGGTTTCTATGGGGTCCTGTGTGTTTCTCTGGGGTCCCCCAAGGTTTCTATGGGGTCCTGTGTGTTTCTATAGGGTCCCCCAAGGTTTCTATGGGGTCCTGTGTGTTTCTCTGGGGTCCCCCAAGGTTTCTATGGGGTCCTGTGTGTTTCTATAGGGTCCCCCAAGGTTTCTATGGGGTCCTGTGTGTTTCTCTGGGGTCCCCCAAGGTTTCTATGGGGTCCTGTGTGTTTCTATAGGGTCCCCCAAGGTTTCTATGGGGTCCTGTGTGTTTCTATAGGGTCCCCCAAGCTCCTCCGGGCCGCCAGGGGGCGCCCCGCGCTCCCCACGCCCCGCCCATTTCCCGCCGGGACCGTACCACCCTGCGGGGCCACAGAGGGGAAGCTCCCCGATCCCCCCCGCCGGGGTTGGTACGCTCCGACCGAGGCTATAAAAGGGCGGGAGCGCGCGCGCGGCGCGCAGTGCGGGCGCCACGTGGAGCGGACGCGGAACCCGCGGCACCGCCATGGCCTCCAACGGTACCGGAACCGTGGGGACCCCCGGATTTTCCCCAGTTTTAACCCCGGGAAGGGAACTCCCCGAACCCCGGGAAGGGACCCCCCCCCCAGGCCCCTCCTTACCCTTGGGGGAGGGCGGGGGCTGCACCGCCCGGCGCGATCTGGGAAGCACCCGGGGGGTGGATCCTGAGGGGGTTCCGGTGGACGCCGCGTTTCGTCCGGCGGCGGTGGTGTTGTTTGTCATTAGCGTGGTTTTTAACGGTGGTTTCCTCGTTAATTGTTGTACTTCAGGCGTTGTTTCATTGTGCTTCATTCACGATCAGCGCTGCTCTAGGGCTGCGTGCGATTAGCGCCGTGTGCGGTTTGATGCCGCCCCGTTTCCGCCACGCCTCACTTCTATTTTTTCCTTTAAATTACTTTTCCTTTCACCGCATCCGCGCTTTAACACTTACAAACACTTCTTTTCTTGAACCCAAACCTCAAATTTCGGCCGCTTTTTGGGGTGTCACTAAAACCATTTCGGATGGGACGGGGACCGAACAAAGCGCCGCGCCCGGATGCTCCGCGCCGGCAGCGGGGAGGAAAATTACCCCCAAACTCTCCCATTTTTTAACCCAAACCCATCAATTCTGTGCGAAATTCCGGGATGGTTATTTCTTTTTGTTGTTGTTGTTTTATTTCAAGGTAATTACGGAGAGTTTTAAGGGGATTCGGGACCCCTTTTATTTTCTTTTCCTGCCCTCTTCCCTCAGGCCGCCATTTTGTGGTTTTGCCTCTGCGCCACCGCCGCCATTTTGTGCGCGCGGCGCGTGCGCGGCGCCGCTGCCGCATTGACACATCCGGGGATTTCCGTCCAAATAAAAACGAAATAAAACCCAATTAAACCCCATTAAACCCGATTAAACTCGATTAAACAAATCACTTTCAGAAAAAAAAAACCCTAAATCTGAAGTTCGGACGGTAAAAAAAATAGCCCGTGGTTTACTTCGATGCTGGGGCATTGAGCCGCCATTTCGTGAGGGGGAGGGGGTCCCTTCGTTGGGGATTTCTGAGGGAAAATCGGAAATATTTTGATTAAATATAAAAATTTATAATTAAAGTTTTGTTTTATCCCGCTCTTCAAGGCGCTTTTTAGGAGGAATTCGTTAATATTGAGGTTTTAACACCCTCAAAAGTTTTCCCCTCAGGGCATCCCTTTTGTTCGGAGAAACCTGAGGGGATTTTTAGAATTCTTCCTTGATTTGAAAATGTAAAATTTTAATTACGCGTTTATAGTTGTTAATTTTAAGTATAAATTATTGAATTCGTTGATTTGACCTGATTTTTAAAAGCTTTTTTTTTTGTTTTTAATTCTGGTAAACCCATGTGTTTCCACACCCCCTTTTGTTGTGTGGTGGCCGAGGGGAATTTTCACTTTTTCGTACAATTTTTAAAATCAAATAATTACATTTATCATAATTAATGTTTTTTTAATAACTAATAAATTGGAACTCCCAATGTTTTTTGAGAGGGGATATTTGGGTACAAAACCGGGAATTTTAAACCCTTTGTGCCAGTCCTGATGGGGCTTCAAGGCTTCGCGTCCATTTATTTTCCCATTTAAATAATAAAATTTATCTTTAATTTCAGTGTTTCAGACTTTTTTAAAAAAAATCATCTTTTCGTTACGATTTTTGAGACGTAAATTCATTAATTTAAAATTTTTGAGCGGGAAATTTCGATTTGGTGATTTTAGGGTGGGTAAAAAGCCCAGATTTTTATTTTATTTTATTTTATACCGGAATTTTGCTGTTGTTAAATTAATAACAGTAATTAATTATCTAATCCATTTGATAAAATGGATTTATTTTAAGGCGCTTTAAATTTGAATTTCGTAATGAGAAGTTGCCTGTCATTGTGTAATAGCGTTTATAAATCGATTTTTTTTAATATAGATGCTTTTAGTTATTAAATGTTAAAATTTTATTCATTAAGAATTGTTTATTTTTATTAATTAGCGTCTGGTTAATAAGGAATGAATGGAATTTATTAGCAATTTTAGGTATTAATAGGGTGCACTTTTCTTGTTCGTCATTAATTGTAATTATTAGTAATTAAAAGCTATTAACGAAGTGCTTTAAGGAAAAATTATGAATTTATTGATAAATAATTGGGCGTTGATTGGATTTTAATTCTGGAAATAAACGCGACATACCTTTAAGAGAATTAATTAATTGTCTTGATCATGAAGGGAGTACTTGAATGATAAAAGTTGAGTTTAAAAACGCCTTGAAATGGATTTAATGTTGGTTTAATTCTCATTTTCCCAATTAAAAGCTTTGTGTTAATAAGCAATTGCGGTATTAATAGAGCTAATAATTAATTAATCGAGCTAATTGCGGTTAATTCTGTGATTATTCCATAATTAAAACCACCCTAATAACAGCCAATAACGCGGGGGGGAGAATTTTTATTTTAAGGTACTTAATAATTACAAGCTTTAATTAATTAATTAACGGAAAGATATTTAATAACTAACTCTGGATCACCCAATTAATTAAAAGCGCGTTTTAATGCGCGTTAATTAATTAAAAGCAGCTTGTTAATAGTGGAGAGGAATTAATGGATTTATTGAAAGGTGATTTATTGTTGTATTTAAGGCAATTAATAACATTAATGACGTGCTGGTAATTAAGGGGACGGGAATGGATTTAATTGAAAGCATTAATTAAAATCAAATTTATTCCAGCATTTCTTCCTGTAATTTTTTTTTTTTTTTTAATTAAAAGCAGCTCATTAGTAGCCGAAAACATCAGTGAAATTATTTTAAAAGAGATTGATGTATTTAAAATTTAATTAATTTCCTCTTTTTTGGGTAATATCAAGGAAATATTGAATTTAAAGGTGCTTAATAACCCGGCATTAATGAGTTGATTTGAAAGTTTTTTAATTGAGATCTTTCCAATTAAGGCCTCCTAATCAATAACTAAGAACACGAAATTAATT
The DNA here is from genome assembly GCF_963662255.1 of Cinclus cinclus. NCBI lineage: Eukaryota > Metazoa > Chordata > Aves > Passeriformes > Cinclidae > Cinclus > Cinclus cinclus. Next base: position 603,511 of record NC_085081.1, read on the forward strand.
GCTGATATTTCCTGCTGAATTTTTTTTAATTCTAATCCTTCCGTTCATCCCCAATCCCATTAAGGGAAGGAATCGGAACAATCCATTTATTGCAAAATAATCAATTAATTTCTTAATTAAAGCCACCCAATCGAGAGCTGGAATTATTCAAGTTGTTCTCTTGCTGTTATTTCTGTAATTAAAATCCACGCAGTGATTAATTAGTGCTGAATAAATGAAGGAAATGATTTCTTTTAAGCAATTTTTTTGTTTGATTAATCCCGATTTTAACCCGTTTCTTCCCCGGATTGCTTTCGATTAAAGCCACTTAATAATTAATAATTACACGGGTGGAGTGTAATTTATTTTATTTTAATTAAAGTTGGATTTTAATAAAGAATAAATGAAGGAAAAAAACCTTTGTTTAGGAACTATCGAACCCATAATAAATTAATTAAAACAGTTTGGTTCTAAGATAATTGTGTTATTATTTCTGGAATTAAAATACTCTTAATAATTAATAAAGGAGGTTAATTCAGAAAAATTTTTTAAGCCAGATTGTTTCCAATTAAAACCAATTAATGATTAATAATCTCATTAAATTGATTCTACGTTTAATTAAACAAAAGTAAAATTTTGATAATTGGGTAATTAATTAATTAAGGAAATTATCTTTTAAAGCAATTTATAACAATTCAATGAAAACACAACTGGTTCGTGGATAATTTCATTTTTTTTTTTTTCTCCCAGACTTAAAATATTATTAATAATGAAGAGGTGGTGAATGAATTCGGGGAAAAGCTGTTTATTTGAAATGATTTATTGATTAATTAAAAATCCCGATTTTTAACCCTTTCCGGATCACAGCCTTAATTGCTTCCAATAATTAAAAACCTGTTGATAATAAAGGATCATTAATGAAGTAAAAAATTATTTGTTTTAAACGATTTATTGGTTCATCAACCTGAATTTTTAATGCTTTTCTCCTTAGATGATGGGCAGAACGATCTTCAGTCTTAAAATATTCTTGATAATTAAGGAAATATTAATTAATTAGGGAAAATTCTGTTTATTTTAAACGATTTATTGGTTAATTAATCCTGATTTTTAACTTTTTCCTCCCCAGATCACAGCCAGAACTGTTTTCAATAATTAAAATCCTGCTGATGATCAAGTAAAGATCAATTAATTAATGAAAATTCTGTTCATTTTAAATGATTTATTGGTTGATTAATCTCAAATTCTAATAATTTTCTCCTTGGATTACAGGCAGAACTACTTCCAATATTAAAATATTCTTGATAATTAAGGAAATACTAAATAATTAGGGAAAATTCTGTTTATTTTAAACGATTTATTGGTTAATTAATCCTGATTTTTAACTCTTTCCTCCCCAGATCACAGCCTTAATTGCTTCCAATGATAAAATACTGTTGGTAATTAAGAAAAGATTAATGAATTAACTAAAAACTGTATTTATTTAAAATGAATTTTTCATTGATTAGCCCCAATTTTTAACCCTTTGCTCTCCAGATTGCAGCCTTGTTTCCAATAATTAAAATCCTGTTGATAATTAAGAAAATATTAATTAAAATTCTGTTTAATTCAAAGAATTTATTGCTTCATTATCCCCAGTTTTTAACTCTTTCCTCCCCAGATCACAGCCAGAACTGTTTCCAATAATAAAATATCGTTGATAATTAAGAAAAATTAATGAAATAAGTAAAAATCTGTTTATTTGAAATGAATTTTCCCTGATTAGCCCAATTTTAACCCTTTACTCCCCAGATCACAGCCAGAACTGTTTCCAGTAATAAAATATCGTTGATAATTAAGAAAGGATTAATGAATTAAGTAAAAATCAGTTTATTTGAAATGAATTTTATCTGATCAGCCCAATTTTAACCCTTTCCTCCCTGGATCACAGCTTTGTTTCCAGTAATTAAAATCCTGTTGGTAATTAAGAAAAGCTTCATAGATTAAGTAAAATCCTCTTTATTTTAAAACGATTTCTTGGTTGATTAACCCCAACTTTTAACCCTTTCCTCCCCAGATCACAGCCAGAACTGTTTCCAATAAGAAAATACTGTTGATAATTAAGAAAATATTAACGAACTAAGCAAAACTTACATTTATTCTAAATTAATTTTGTCTGATTTAAACCAAATTTTTAACCCTTTCCTCCCCAGATCAGAGCCAGAACTGTTTCCAATAACAAAATATCATTGATAATTGGGAAAGAATTAATGAATTAAGTAAAACTTAGTTTATTCTAAATGAATTTTATCTGATTTAACCCTAATTTTTAACCCTTCCCTCCCCAGATTACAGCCAGACGGCGACACAAAGGTACAAACCCCTTCCCTGTAATATTAAAAAATTAAAAAAAAAAAAAAAAAAATCCCAAACCCAGTAAAATCCAGTGTGGAAACGTTGAAGTTTTTAACCGAATTTGGGTTTTTTCTCTCCAGTTACGGCGCCTACCCCGCCCCCCCCAGCCAGAGCTACTCGCAGGGTGGGGGGCAGGGCTACTCCCAGCAGAGCTACGGGGGCTACGGGCAGAGCTCGGACACGGGCTACGGCCAGGGGGGCTACAGCTCGTCCTACGGCCAGAGCCAGAGCGGTGAGATTCCCAAAATTCCCAAAAAATTCCCAAAATTTCTGGAAAATTCCCCAAAATCCCCAGCCCCGTGTGTCGCCGTACCAAAAATGGGTGGTTTTGGAACCAGAAACGGCCCAAAATTGAGCCCAAAACCCCCAAATCTGCGCCCAAATCTGCCTGGGCAGAGCCAGAGCGGTGAGATTCCCAGAATTCCAGAAATTCCCGGAAAATTTCCCAAAAATTCCCAAAAATTCTCAGCCCCGTGTGTCATTGTACCAAAAATGGGTGGTTTTGGAATCAGAAATTACCCAAAATTGAGCCCAGAATCCCCAAATCTGAGCCCAAATCTGCCTGGGCAGAGCCAGAGCGGTGAGATTCCCAGAATTCCAGAAATTCCCGGAAAATTTCCCAATAATTCCCCTAAAAATCCCCAGCCTTGTGTGTCATTGTACCAAAAATCGCTGATTTTGGAACCAGAAACGGCCCAAAATTGAGCCCAAAAATCCCCAAATCTGAGCCCAAATCTACCTGGGCAGAGCCAGAGCGCTGAGATTCCCAGAATTCCCAAAAAATTCCCAAAATTTCTGGAGAATTCCCAAAAATCCCCAGCCCCGTGTGTCATTGTACCAAAAATGGGTGGTTTTATGGGTATATTTTAATGGGTATATTTATTAATTATTAATTATTAATTTCTAATATTTTTTTCCCCCAAATCCCCGTTTCTCCTCCCATTTTTTAGGTTACTCAGCTCCTGCAGCTCCTCCCTCCTACGGCTCCGGAGGTTTCGCTTCCAGCCAGAGCTCCCAGAGCAGCTACGGCCAGAATTCCAATTATCCGGGTTATTCCCAACCCCCCGCCTCCTCCGGGTACTTAATGACCAGTTATTAATTAATTATTAGTGATTAATAACCCGCTAATTACCCTCAGTACCCATCACTGCCCACCCCATGCCCCACAGAATTCCAATTATCCGGGTTATTCCCAGCCCCCCGCCTCCTCCGGGTACTTAATGACCAGTTATTAATTAATTATTAGTGATTAATAACCCGCTAATTACCCTCAGTACCCATCACTGCCCACCCCATGCCCCACAGAATTCCAATTATCCGGGTTATTCCCAGCCCCCCGCCTCCTCCGGGTACTTAATGACCAGTTATTAATTAATTATTAGTGATTAATAATGAATTAATGAATCATTAATAGCCACGCACATCAATCCCATTGCTTTGATTTAAAAAAATTCTTTTACCTAAAATCCCATTTTGCCTTTTTAATAAAAATCCCATTTTTATTTGAAAAATCCAATTATTTAAAAAAATCCCATTTTCTCCTTTAAAAATTCCCATTTTTCCTTTTAAAATAAATCCCGTTTTTTATTTAAAAAACTCCCATTTTTATATTAAATCCCCATTTTTATATTAAAACCCCCATTCTTATATTAAACCCCCATTTTTATATTAAACCCCCTATTTTTCGTATAAAAACCCATTTTTATATTAAAACCCCCCATTTTTATATTAAAGCCCCCAATTTTCATATTAAAATTCGCATTTTTTGTATTAAAATCTCTCATTCTTACATTAAATCCCCATTTTTATATTAAAACACCCCTGTTTTTATATTAAAACCCCATGCTTATGTTAAAACCCCAGATTTTATATCAAACCCCCTTTTTATATTAAAACACCCCAATTTTTATATTAAAACTCCCCCATTTTTATATTATGACCTCCATTTTTATATTAAAACACCTCCATTTTTATATCAAACCCCGTTTTTATACTAAAACCCCCATTTTTATATCAAAACACTCCCATTTTTACATCAAGCCCCGTTTTTATATCAAACCCCTATTTTTGTATTTAAACGCCCCCATTTTCATATTAAAACACCCCCATTTTTATATTAAAACTCCATTTTTATATTTAAACATCTCCATTTTTGTATTAAAGCCCCACTTTTATATTAAAACACTTCCATTTTTGTATTAAACCCCCACTTTTTATATTAATACCCTCATTTTTATACTAAAACTCCCCCATTTTATATCAAACTGCCATTTTTATATTGAAGCCCCATTTTTATATTAAGCCACCCCCATTTTTATATTAAATCCCATTTTCTTATATTAAAATATCCCCATTTTTATATTAAAACCTCCCATTTTTATATTAAAACCCCCCATTTTTATATTAAATCCCCCCATTTTTTATTAAAACCCACATTTTTATACTAAAACTCCCCCATTTTTATATTAAGCCCCCATTTTTATATTAAACCCCTGTTTTTATATTAAAACACCCCCATTTTTATATTAAAACACCCCCATTTTCACATTAAAACCCCCCATTTTTATATTAAAACCCCCCCATTTTCACATTAAACCCCCATTTTTATATTAAAACACCCCCATTTTTATATTAAACCCCCCAATTTTATATTAAAACACCCCCATTTTTATACTAAAATGCCCCCATTTTTATATTAAAACACCTCCATTTTTATATTAAAACCCCCATTTTTATATTAAAACACCCCCATTTTTATTTTAAAACACCCCCATTTTTATATTAAAACACCCCCATTTTTATATTGAAACACCCCCATTTTTATATTAAAACACCCCCATTTTTATTTTAAAACACCCCCATTTTTATATTGAAACACCCCCATTTTTATATTGAAACACCCCCATTTTTATATTGAAACACCCCCATTTTTATATTAAAACCCCCATTTTTATATTAAAACACCCCCATTTTTATATTGAAACACCCCCATTTTTATATTAAAACACCCCCATTTTTATATTAAAACACCCCCATTTTTATATTGAAACACCCCCATTTTTATATTGAAACACCCCCATTTTTATATTAAAACCCCCATTTTTATATTGAAACACCCCCATTTTTATATTAAAACACCCCCATTTTTATATTGAAACACCCCCATTTTTATATTGAAACACCCCCATTTTTATATTAAAACCCCCATTTTTATATTGAAACACCCCCATTTTTATTTTAAAACACCCCCATTTTTATATTGAAACACCCCCATTTTTATATTGAAACACCCCCATTTTTATATTAAAACCCCCATTTTTATATTAAAACACCCCCATTTTTATATTAAAACACCTCCATTTTTATATTAAAACCCCCATTTTTATAATAAACCCCCCATTTTTATATCAAACCCCCCATTTTTATCTCAACCCCCCCATTTTCACACCGAACCCCCCATTTCTCAATACAAACCCCCCACCTCTCCCCCTAAACCCCCATTTCTTTCCCCTCCCCTCCCTCCCCCACACCCCCCATTTTCATCCGTTAAATTTCTTTCCTCTTTTTTTTACCCCAAAATCCCTTTTTTTTTTTTTTTTGTTTTTTTTAACCTCCTTCCCACCCCCCACCCCCCCCAAGTTACGGCGGCGGCTCCGGCGGCTCCGGCTACGGCACGGCCCCGAGCGGGGGAGGGGGCTACGGCCAGCAGCAGAGCGGGGGCTACGGCCAGCAAGGCTACGGCCAGCAGGCCACCTACAGCCCCTCCCCCGGCTACGGCCAGCAGGGCCAGTACGGCTCCGGCTCCGGTGAGAGAGAGACCCCACCCCCCTCCCCCGAAAAAAATCCTGGGGTTTTTGGGGTGAAAAACGGGGATTTTGGGTAAAAATCGGGAGGGAAATGGCTGAAATCGGGAGGGAAATGGGCTGAAATTTGGGGGTTTTTGGGGTAAAATGGTCCCTAAATCGTCCCTGAGTGAGGTCAGAGCAGAACTGGGAAACTTGAGTGAAATTCCCCAAAAAAAATATGGATTTTTTGGGGTGAAAAACGGGGATTTTGGGGTAAAAATCGGTGCGGAAATGGCTGAAATCGGGACGGAAATGGGCTGAAATTTGGGGTTTTTGGGGGGTTTGGGATGGGAACAATCGTCCTACAGCCCCTCCCCCGGCTACGGCCAGCAGGGCCAGTACGGCTCCGGCTCCGGTGAGAGAGAGAGACCCCACCCCCCTCCCCCGAAAAAAATCCTGGGGTTTTTGGGGTGAAAAACGGGGATTTTGGGTAAAAATCGGTGCGGAAATGGCTGAAATCGGGACGGAAATGGGCTGGAATTTGGGGGTTTTTGGGATGGGAGAAATGGCCCCAAAATTGTCCCAAATCATTCTTGAGTGAAGTCAGAGCAGAACTGGAGAACCTGAGTGAGATTCCCCAAAAAATTCCGGATTTTTTGGGGTGAAAAACGGGGAATTTGGGTAAAAATCGGTGCGGAAATGGCTGAAATCGGGACGGAAATGGGCTGAAATTTGGGGGTTTTTGGGGGGTTTGGGATGGGAACAATCGTCCTACAGCCCCTCCCCCGGCTACGGCCAGCAGGGCCAGTACGGCTCCGGCTCCGGTGAGAGAGAGACCCCACCCCCCTCCCCCGAAAAAAATCCTGGGGTTTTTGGGGTGAAAAACGGGGATTTTGGGCAAAAATCGGTGCAGAAATGGCTGAAATCGGGAGGGAAATGGGCTGAAATTTGGGGGTTTTTGGGGTAAAATGGTCCCTAAATCGTCCCTGAGTGAGGTCAGAGCAGAACTGGGAAACTTGAGTGAGATTCCCCCAAAAAAATCTGGATTTTTTGGGGTGAAAAACGGGGATTTTGGGTAAAAATCGGTGCGGAAATGGCTGAAATCGGGAGGGAAATGGGCTGAAATTTGGGGGTTTTTGGGATGGGAGAAATGGTCCCAAAATTATCCCAAATCATTCTTGAGTGAAGTCAGAGCAGAACTGGAGAACCTGAGTGAGATTCCCCAAAAAATTCCGGATTTTTTGGGGTGAAAAACGGGGATTTTGGGTAAAAATCGGGAGGGAAATGGCTGAAATCGGGAGGGAAATGGGCTGAAATTTGGGGGTTTTTGGGGTAAAATGGTCCCTAAATCGTCCCTGAGTGAGGTCAGAGCAGAACTGGGAAACTTGAGTGAAATTCCCCCAAAAAAATCTGGATTTTTTGGGGTGAAAAACGGGGATTTTGGGTAAAAATCGGGGGGGGGGGGAAACGGGTGAAATCGGGATGGAAATGCGCTGAAATTTGGGGGTTTTTGGGGTGGGAGAAATGGTCCCAAAATTATCCCAAATCATTCTTGAGTGAAGTCAGAGCAGAACTGGAGAACCTGAGTGAGATTCCCCAAAAAATTCTGGGATTTTTTGGGGTGAAAAACGGGGATTTTGGGGTAAAAATCGGTGCGGAAATGGCTGAAATCGGGACGGAAATGGGCTGAAATTTGGGGTTTTTGGGGGGTTTGGGATGGGAACAATCGTCCTACAGCCCCTCCCCCGGCTACGGCCAGCAGGGCCAGTACGGCTCCGGCTCCGGTGAGAGAGAGACCCCACCCCCCTCCCCCGAAAAAAATCCTGGGGTTTTTGGGGTGAAAAACGGGGATTTTGGGTAAAAATCGGGAGGGAAATGGCTGAAATCGGGAGGGAAATGGGCTGAAATTTGGGGGTTTTTGGGGTAAAATGGTCCCTAAATCGTCCCTGAGTGAGGTCAGAGCAGAACTGGGAAACTTGAGTGAAATTCCCCAAAAAAAATATGGATTTTTTGGGGTGAAAAACGGGGATTTTGGGGTAAAAATCGGTGCGGAAATGGCTGAAATCGGGACGGAAATGGGCTGAAATTTGGGGTTTTTGGGGGGTTTGGGATGGGAACAATCGTCCTACAGCCCCTCCCCCGGCTACGGCCAGCAGGGCCAGTACGGCTCCGGCTCCGGTGAGAGAGAGAGACCCCACCCCCCTCCCCCGAAAAAAATCCTGGGGTTTTTGGGGTGAAAAACGGGGATTTTGGGTAAAAATCGGTGCGGAAATGGCTGAAATCGGGACGGAAATGGGCTGGAATTTGGGGGTTTTTGGGATGGGAGAAATGGCCCCAAAATTGTCCCAAATCATTCTTGAGTGAAGTCAGAGTAGAACTGGAGAACCTGAGTGAGATTCCCCAAAAAATTCCGGATTTTTTGGGGTGAAAAACGGGGAATTTGGGTAAAAATCGGTGCGGAAATGGCTGAAATCGGGACGGAAATGGGCTGAAATTTGGGGGTTTTTGGGGGGTTTGGGATGGGAACAATCGTCCTACAGCCCCTCCCCCGGCTACGGCCAGCAGGGCCAGTACGGCTCCGGCTCCGGTGAGAGAGAGACCCCACCCCCCTCCCCCGAAAAAAATCCTGGGTTTTTGGGGTGAAAAACGGGGATTTTGGGTAAAAATCGGGAGGGAAATGGCTGAAATCGGGAGGGAAATGGGCTGAAATTTGGGGGTTTTTGGGGTAAAATGGTCCCTAAATCGTCCCTGAGTGAAGTCAGAGCAGAACTGGAGAACCTGAGTGAGATTCCCCAAAAAATTCTGGGGTTTTTGGGGTGAAAAACGGGGATTTTGGGTAAAAATCGGTGCGGAAATGGCTGAAATCGGGACGGAAATGGGCTGGAATTTGGGGGTTTTTGGGATGGGAGAAATGGTCCCAAAATTATCCCAAATCATTCTTGAGTGAAGTCAGAGCAGAACTGGAGAACCTGAGTGAGATTCCCCAAAAAATTCTGGGATTTTTTGGGGTGAAAAACGGGGATTTTGGGGTAAAAATCGGTGCGGAAATGGCTGAAATCGGGAGGGAAATGGGCTGAAATTTGGGGGTTTTTGGGGTAAAATGGTCCCTAAATCGTCCCTGAGTGAGGTTGGAGAAGATCCTGAGAGTGTCAGTGAGATTCCCCAAAAAAAATCTGGATTTTTTGGGGTGAAAAACGGGGATTTTGGGGTAAAAATCGGGGGGGAAATGGCTGAAATCGGGAGGGAAATGGGCTGAAATTTGGGGGTTTTTGGGGTGGGAGAAATGGTCCCAAAATTATCCCAAATCATTCTTAAGTGAAGTCAGAGCAGAACTGGAGAACCTGAGAGAGATTCCCCAAAAAATTCCGGATTTTCTGGGGTGAAAAACGGGGATTTTGGGTAAAAATCGGTGCGGAAATGGCTGAAATCGGGACGGAAATGGGCTGAAATTTGGGGTTTTTGGGGGGTTTGGGATGGGAACAATCGTCCTACAGCCCCTCCCCCGGCTACGGCCAGCAGGGCCAGTACGGCTCCGGCTCCGGTGAGAGAGAGACCCCACCCCCCTCCCCACCCCCCGAAAAAAATCCTGGGGTTTTTGGGGTGAAAAACGGGGATTTTGGGTAAAAATCGGGGGGGGAAATGGCTGAAATCGGGAGGGAAATGGGCTGAAATTTGGGGGGTTTTTGGGGTAAAATAGTCCCTAAATCGTCCCTGAGTGAGGTCAGAGCAGAAATGGAGAACCTGAGTGAGATTCCCCAAAAAATTCCGGATTTTTTGGGGTGAAAAACGGGGAATTTGGGCAAAAATTGGTGCAGAAATGGCTGAAAATCGGGACGGAAATGGGCTGGAATTTGGGGGTTTTTGGGGTAAAATGGTCCCTAAATCGTCCTGAGTGAGGTTGGAGAAGATCCTGAGAGTGTCAGTGAGATTCCCCAAAAAAAATCTGGATTTTTTGGGGTGAAAAACGGGGATTTTGGGGTAAAAATCGGGGGGGAAATGGCTGAAATCGGGACGGAAATGGGCTGAAATTTGGGGGTTTTTGGGGTGGGAGAAATGGCCCCAAAATTGTCCCAAATCATTCTTGAGTGAAGTCAGAGCAGAACTGGAGAACCCGAGTGAGATTCCCCAAAAAATTCCGGATTTTTTGGGGTGAAAAACGGGGATTTTGGGCAAAAATCGGGAGGGAAATGGCTGAAATCGGGACGGAAATGGGCTGAAATTTGGGGTTTTTTGGGCTGGATTTTGGGGTAAAACATTCCGCAAATCGTCCCTGAGTGAGGTCAGAGCAGGTCCTGAGAGTGTCAGTGAGATTCCCAAAAAATTCCGGATTTTTTGGGGTGAAAAACAGGGATTTGGGGTAAAAATCGGGGGGGGAAGTGGCTGAAATCGGGAGGGAAATGGGCTGAAATTTGGGGGTTTTAGGGCTGGATTTTGGGGTGAAACGGTCCCCAAATGATCCCTGAGCGATGTCACAGCAGATCCAGAGGGTGTTGGCGAGATTCCAAAAAAAAAACCGAAAAAATCCAGATTTTTTTATCCCAAGTTTTAAAAAAAAATTTTTTTTGGGCGGGGTGCGGGTGTAATGGTTTTTTTTTTAATTTTTTCTTTGTTTAATTTTTTTTTTTACCTTTTTTTTTTTTTTCAAATTATTTATTTTATTTTATTTATTTTTTTTTTTTAATTTGATTGTTGCCAGCCAACAGCTACGGGCAGGACGGGGGATCCCTGAGCTCCGGTGGCTACCAAGAGTCCGGCGGTGGCTACGGATCCTCGGCGGCCCCGGAACGGAACCGGGGGCGCGGAACCTTCGGATCCAGGGGAGGATTCGAGAGAGGATCCCGAGGGTCCCGAGGGTCTCGAGGGAATTCCATGGGGTGAGAGGAAATTGCTGGGAATTCCTGGGGAAACGGGGGGGGGGGTTGGAGGAGGGGGGGGAAAAAAATGGGGGAGGGAGGGGGAAATATGGGGGGAAAAATTGGGGGGGAAATGGGGAAAAAATGAGGGGGAAAATGGGAAAAAATGAGGGGAAATGGGGAAAAAATGAGGGGGAAAATGGGGAAAAAATGAGGGGAAAATGGGGAAAAAATGAGGGGGAAAGGGGGAAAAAATGAGGGGAAAATGGGGAAAAAATGAGGGGAAAGGGGGAAAAAATGAGGGAGAAAGGGGGAAAAATGAGGGGGAAATGGAAAGAAAAAATGAGGGGGAAAGGGGGAAAAATGAGGGGAAAATGGGGAAAAAAAATGAGGGGGAAATGGGAAAAAATGAGGGGGAAAGGGGGAAAAAATGAGGGAAATGGGGAAAAAATGAGGGGAAATGGAGAGAAAAAATGAGGGGGAAATGGGGAAAAAATGAGGGGAAAATGGGGAAAAATGAGGGAAAATGGGGAAAAAATGAGGGGGAAAGGGGGAAAAATGAGGGGGAAATGGAGAGAAAAAATGAGGGGGAAAGGGGGAAAAATGAGGGGAAAATGGGAAAAAATGGGGAAAAAATTCCAGAGATAAATGGGGTAAAATGGGGAAAAAAATGGGAAAAAAGTCATGGGATAAAGGGAGGGCAATGGGGAAAAATCAAGGAAAAATGGGGGGGAAATGGGGAAAAAATGGGGGAAAAAAATCAAGAGATAAATGGGGGAAAAATCAAGGAATAAATGGAGGGGAAATGGGGAAAAAATCATGGGAAAAATGGGGAAAAATGAGAGGGAAATGGGAAAAAATGGGGAAAAAATAGAGAAAAATAGGGGGAAACAGGGAAAAAATGTGGAAAAAATCCAGAGATAAATGGAGGAAAAATCAAGGAAAAAATGGAGGGGAAATGGGGAAAAAATCAAGGGATAAATGGGGGGGAAAATGGGGAAAATCAAGGAAAATGGGGAAAAAAGGAGGGAGAAAATAGGGAAAAGTGAAGGGAAAATAGGGAAAAAATAGAGGGAAAATGAGGAAAAAATTGAGGGAAAAATGAGAAAAAATTGAGGGAAAAAATTAAGAAAAAATGGGGCAAAAAATGGGGAAAAATGGAGGGGAAATGGGAAAAAAATCAAGGAAAAATTGGGAAAAAATAAAAAATGGGAAAATCAAGGGAAAAAATAAAAGAAAAATAGGGAAAAAATCAAGGAAAAAACGGGGGAACAATGAGAGAAAATTGAGAAAAATGGAGGGAAAATGGGGAAAAAATGGGGAAAAAATGGGGAAAAATCAAGGAAAAAGGGGGGGAAAATGGAAGAAAAAAATGGAAGAAAAAATTGGGGAAAAAAGGAGCAAAAAAGGGGAAAAATGGGAAAAAAATGGAAGAAAAAATTGAGGGAATTGGGGAAAAAAATGGGGAAAAATGGGAAATAAATGGGGAAAAAGAAAAAAATGGGAGAAAATTGGCAAAAAAGGCCAAAAAAATGGGAAAATGGGAAAAATGCATTTTTGGGAATGAAAAAGGTAAAAAAAAATGGGAAAAAAATTATTTTTTTGGGGGGTGAAAAAGGTGGAAAAAATGAGGTCACGTTGAGGCTCTGGTCGTGGTAAAGGGGGAAAAAAAAAGTGAAATTTTGGGAAAAAAATGAGAAAAAGGTGAAATTTAGGGGGGAAAAAAAAGGAGGAAAAGGGTGGAAATATATGAAGAAAAAAAAAGAATTTTGGGAAAATTTTGAGGGGAAAAATATGAAAAAAAAAAAGGATTTGGGGATAAAAATGAAATTAAGAAAGGTGAAGGGAAAAGGGGAAAAAATGTGGAGGAAAAGGTGGAATTTTGGGGGAAAAATGGAATTAAAAAGGTGGGATTTGGAGGAAAAAAATTGATTTAAAAGGTGGGATTTGGAGGAAAAATGGGAAAAAAAAGGAAAACACTGAAAGAAAAAAAAATGGAGTTTAGGAGAGAAATGGTGAAAAAAAAAAGGGAAAAAAATGAGTAAAAAAAAAAATAGGAAAAAAATTAAAAATTGTGTTTTGAGGTCATCGCAGAGAAAAAAAAAAAGGTTAAAAATGGTAAAAAAAAAAGGTTTTTTAAAAAAAAAATGTGGATTTTTGGAGGGAAAAATCCACCAGGTTTGGGATGGTTTGGTTTGACTGGAAAGGAAATTTTGGTGTCGCGGTGCTGGAAAATGGTGAAGAAATGGTTAAAAAAAAAAAAAAGTTAAAAAAAAAGTTAAAAAGCTAAAAAATGGTTGGAAAAAATGGGTTAAAAATGATAAAAAGCGTGGGGGGAAGAAAACAAAAAATGGGGAAAATTGGTGAAGTGAGAAATGGTAAAAAAAAAAAATAAAGTGGAAAAGTGGTAAAAAGTGGTAAAAAAAAAAGGGGAAAAAGTGGAAAAAAAAGGGGGAAAAAGTGGAAAAAATGGTAAAAAAAGGGGGAAAAAATAATAAAAATGGTAAGAAAAGCGAAAAAATGGTAAAAAAATGGGAAAAAGTGGAAAAAAGGTAAAAAGTGAAAAAGTGGAAAAAGTGGTAAAAAAAAAGGGAAAAAATGGAAAAAGTGGTAAAAAAAGGGAAAAATGGTTGGGAAAAAAGTGGAAAAAATGGTTAAAAAAAAGGGGGAAAAGTGGAAAAAATTGTTTAAAAAATGGGAAAAAGTAAAAAAAAAGGGAAAAAGGTGGAAAAAATGGTTTAAAAAAGGGGAAAAAGGTGGAAAAATGGTAAAAAAGGGGGAAAAAGTGGTAAAAAAAGGGGGAAATGTGGAAAAAAGGTAAAAAATGGTAAAAAATAGGGGGGAAAAGTGGTAAAAAAAGGGAAAAAGGTGGAAAAAATGGTAAAAAAAAGGGGAAAAAAGTGGTAAAAAAGGTAAAAAAAGGAAAAATGGTAAAAAAAAGGGGGGAAAGTGGAAAAAATGATAAAAAAGGGATAAAAAGTGGTAAAAAAAGGGAGGAAAAAGTGGAAAAAAGGTAAAAAAAGGTAAAAAATGGGGGGAAAGTGGAAAAAGTGGTAAAATAAGGGAAAAATGGTGAAAAAGGTGGAAAAAATGGTAAAAAAAAGGGGAGAAGAAAGTGGAAAAAAGGTTAAAAAAAGGTAAAAAATGGTAGAAAAATGGGAAAAAAGTGGTAAAAAAAAGGGAAAAATGGTAAAAAAACGGAGGAAAAGTGGAAAAAAACGGCAAAAAAAAATTGGTTTGAAATGGTTAAAAATGGTCAAGAAAAGGTGAAGGGGAAAAAATGAAAGGTTGGAAAATGGTGAAAATGAGGGGGAAAAAGGGAAATGGTTAAAAATGGGGAAGAAAGGGTTAAAAAAAATTAAAAATGGTGAAAAATGGAGGAAAATGGTTAAAAATGGAGAAAAATGGAGGAAAATGGTAAAAAATGGAGAAAAAATGGAGAAAAAATGGAGAAAAAAGGAGGAAAAATGGAGAAAAAAATTGGAGAAAAAAGGTGTAAAAAAAGCAGAAAAAATGGTTAAAAATGGAAAAAATGGTTAAAAATGGAGAAAAATGGTAAAAAATGGAGGAAATGTGGAGAAAAATGGTTAAAAATAGATAAAAATGGAGAAAAAATGGTTCAAATGGAGAAAAAGTGGTCAAAAAATGGTTAAAAAAGCAGAAAAAAATTGTTTAAAATGGTTAAAAATGGGAAAAGAATGGAGAAAAATGGAAAAAAATGGAGGAAAAATGGAGAAAAATGGAGGAAAAATTGTTAAAAAAAGCAGAAAAATGGAGAAAAAAATGGAGAAAAATGGAGAAAAAAATGGAGAAAAAATGGTTAAAAAAGCAGAAAAAATTGCTTAAAATGGTTAAAAAAAACAGAAAAAAGGGTAAAAAATGGAGATAAAATGGTTAAAAAAGCAGAAAAATGGTTAAAAATGGGAACAAAATGGAGAAAAAAATGGTTAAAATAGAAAAAAAGGGTTAAAATGGTTTAAAAAAGCCGAAAAATGGTTAAAAATGGAGAAAAAATGGAGAAAAAATGATAAAAAATGGAGGAAAAAAATGGTTTAAAATGCAGAAAAATGGTTAAAAATGGAGAAAAAATGATAAAAAATGCAGAAAAAAAATGGTTAAAAATGCAGAAAAAATGGTTAAAAATGGAGAAAGGTTTAAAATGGAGAAAAATGGTTCAAAATTGAGGAAATATGGTTGGAAATGATTAAAAATGGAGAAAAAATGGTTAAAAATGGAGAAAAAAATGATAAAAAAAGCAGAAAAAAAATGGTTTAAAATGGAGAAAAAATGGTTAAAAAAGCAGGAAAAAATGGAGAAAAATGGTGGAAAATGGTGGGAAAATGGTTAAAAATGGAGAAAAAATTGTGAAAAAGGGATAAAAAATGATTAAAAACACAAAAAATGGTGAAAAATGGAGAAAAATGGTGAAAAAATGATAAAAAATGGAGAAAAATTGGTTAAAAATGGAGGAAAAAATGGAGAAAAATGGTTAAAAATTGAGAAAAATGATAAAAAATGGAGAAAAAATAGGGGGAAAATGGATAAAAATTGAGAAAAAATGGAGAAAAATTATAAAAAAATGGAGAAAAAATGGGGGAAAATGGTTAAAAATTGAGAAAAAATGGGAAAATGGTTAAAAATGGAGAAAAAAATAATAAAAATGGAGAAAAAAATGAAAAAAACGCTTAAATATGGAGAAAAAATTGTGAAAAAGGGATAAAAAAAAAAACACGGGAAAAATGGTTAAAAATCGTAAAAAATGCGGGAAAAAGCAGCAAAAAATGGTTAAAAATGGAGAAAAATGGTTAAAAATTGAGAAAAAAATGGAGAAAAAATGATAAAAAATGGTGAAAAAATGATGAAAAATTGAGAAAAAATGGAGAAAAATGAACAAAAATGGAGAAAAAAAGGGGGAAAAATGGTTAAAAATGGAGAAAAATCGTGAAAAATGGTTAAAATTTGCGAAAAAATGATAAAAAATGGAGAAAAAATGGAGAAAAAATGGAGAAAAATTGGTTAAAAATGGAGAAAAATGATAAAAAATGCAGGAAAAATTATAACAAAAAAATGGAGAAAAAAATGGTGAAAAATGGAGGAAAAAGGGTAAAAAATTGGTAAAAAATGGGTAAAAAATGGAGGAAAAAAGGTAAAAAATGGGGTTAAAGAAAAGGTAAAAAATGCAGGAAAAAATGGTCAAAAAGAAATTAAAAAATTGATTAAAATGAAATTAAAAAATGGATTTAAAATAGCAAAAAATGGTTTTAAAATACAAAAAATAAAAGGTGCAAAAATCCCAAAAAAACGGTTCAAAAATACCAAAAAATGGTTTAAAAAATATCAAAAAATGGGGTTAAAATACAAAAATAAAAGGTTTTAAAGTACCAAAAAACGGTTTAAAAACACCAAAAAAAAATGGTTTTAAAACACTAAAAAAATGGTTCAAAAAAGCAAAAAAAAATGGATTTAAAATACCAAAAAATGGTTCAAAAATCCCAAAAAATGGTTCCAAAATACCGAAAAAAATTGATTTAAAATCTCAAAAAAAAAATGGATTTAAAACCCAAAAAAATGGTTTTAAAATACAAAAAAAATGGATTTAAAATAGCAAAAAATCGGTTTAAAAAAACAAAAAAATGGGTTTAAAAAACAAAAAAAATGGGTTTAAAATACCGGAAATAATGGATTTAAAATACAAGAAAAAATGGTTCAAAAATTCCAAAAAATGGGTTTAAAATCCCAAAAAATGGGTTTAAAATACCAAAAAAATGGTTCAAAAATGCAGGAAAAAATGGTACAAAAATCCCAAAAAATGGATTTTTAATACCAAAAAAATGGTTTTAAAACACTAAAAAAATGGTTCAAAAATCCCAAAAAATGGGTTTAAAATCCCAAAAAAATGGATTTAAAATACCAAAAAAATGGTTTTAAAACACTAAAAAAATGGGTTCAAAAATCCCAAAAAATGGTTCAAAAATCCCAAAAAAGACCCTTAAAAAACAGCAAAAATTAAAAACTCAAAATACAAAAACTCGAGGAATAAAAATCAGAAAAGAACAAAAAAAAAAGGGGAAAAAAACAGAAAAATTATTTTAAAAAATGGGCAAAAAAAATGAAATTTGGGGTAAAATTTGGGATGATTTTGTGGGTTTTTTTTGGGTGGAAAAATGAAATTTTTGGGATCATCCAGGTGAGTATTTTTTGGGGGAGGGGGAGGGGAGGATTTTGGGTTTTTTTATTTTTTTTTTGTTATTGTTTTTACCAATCTCTGCTTTTTGTGTGCTGCAGGTGTGAAAAAAAAAAAAAACAAAAAATAAAATAAAATAAAAAGCAGCGAAAACTCAAAAAAATACAAAAAAAAAAACAAACCCTAAAAATAAATTTAAAAAAAAAAATCCGCCGCTGTTTTGGGTTGAAAAAAGGCAGAAAAAGGCAAAAAAAAAAAATATTAAAAAAAAAACAACATAAAAATTTCATTTTTTTTTTTTTTTATTTAAGGGTGAAAAGGGAGGAGAACGAGACAAAAAAAAAAAAAAATTTTTTCCAAATTTTTTTGGGCCGAATTTCCAATTTTTTTTTTAAATTTTTTAAATTTTTTTTTTTGCTGCGTCCAGGAGGAAAAAAAAAAAAAAAAAATCGTCGGCGGAGAGGGAAAAAAAAAACAAAAATAAATTTAAAAAAAAGCCCAAAAATTTTAATTTTTTTATTGGTTTCGATCCCAAAAAAAAAAAAAAAAATTTCCAAAGAACAAAGATTTTTTTTCCAAAAAATTTTAATTTTTTTTCCAAAAAAAAATTGGGGTTTTTTTCCAAAAAAAATTTAGGTTTTTTTTCCCAAAAAATTTTAGGTTTTGTCCCAAAAAAAAATTTATTTTTTTTCCCAAAAAATTTTAATTTTTTTTTCCCAAAAAATTGTAATTTTTTTTCCAAAAAATTGTATTTTTTTTCCAAAAAATTGTATTTTTTTTTCCCAAAAAATTGTATTTTTTTTTTTTCTCCAAAATTTTATTTCCTTTTTTTATTTGGTTTTTTTTTTTTTTTTTTTTTTTTTTTTCCTTCCAACAATTCCCAGATTTTTTTAGGCAGGGGGTTCCAAAATTCCTGATTATCTTCTAATTTATCTCCTCAGCGGTGGTGAGCGTGGTGGATTCAATAAATTCGGTGGTAAGTCCCAAAATTCGAGGTTTTCACCCCAAAAAAATAAAACCCCAAAAATTAAAAAAAAAAAAAAAGGCAAAAAAAAAAAAAAAAAAGATAAAAATTTTAAAATTTATTTTTATTTCTTTTGTTGTGTATTTTATTTTTTTTTTGTTGTTGTTGTTTGTTATTTTTTTTTTTTCCCCCATTTTTGCTGGAATAAAACCAAAATTTAAGCGGATTAAAAAAAAACCCAAAAAAAACCCCATAAAAATACAAAAAAAAAAAATAAATTTTTTTTGGGGGGGTAAAAATGGTGGAAAAAGAAATAAAAAACGCTGATTTATTTTTATTTTTATTTTTTTTGAGGGTGGGATATGGGGCAAAAAAAAAGAATTTTGGTTAAAAACGTTGCATGTGTGATTTAAAAAAAAAAAAAAAATTTTGGTGGTTTTGGGGACAAAAAAATCCCCAAATTTGTGGAGTTTTGGTGGAAAAGCGTCGGTGACCTTGAGGATTTTTTTTGGTGGAATTTTGGTAAAAAAGGTGAAAATTTCCCCAAAATTTGGGGCTGAGGTCGGAGCTGCAGTGGAGCCAAAATTGAAATTTTTGTTTTGTCCAAATTTCTGAAGGTTTTACCCAAATTTTTTTTTTTTTTTTTTGGAGGGTGTTGGTGGTGTTTGTTTGGTTTTATTTTTAATTTTTTTTTGGTTTTTTTTATGGTTTTTGTTTTTGTTTTTTGTTTTTTTTTGGAGGGGGAATGATGTGGTTTGAGTTAAAAATGGGAAAGGGGGAAGAAACGGGGGAAAAAATGAGAAAAAGGAGAGAAAAATGGAAAAAAAAAGGAGAAAAAATGGTGGAAAAATGAGGGGAAAATGGAGAAAAACTGAGGAGAAAAATGAGAGAAATGGAGAAAAAAATTGGAAAAAAAGGTGGAAAAAAAGGAGAAAAATGAGGAGGAAATGTGGGAAAATGGAAAAAAAATGGTGGAAAAAATGAAGAAAAAAGTGGGAAAAATGGAGAAAAAAATGAGGAAAAATGGGGAAAAAAACGAAAGAAATGGAGAAGAAAAATGGAAAAAAATGGTGGAAAAATGAAAGGAAAATGTGGGAAAAATGGAGAAAAAAAATGAGGAGAAAAAAGAGAAATGGAGAAGAAAAATTGGAAAAAAAAGGTGGAAAAAAGGAGAAAAATGAGGAGGAAATGTGGGGAAAATGGAAAAAAAAATGAGGAAAAAAGAGAAATGGAGAAGAAAAATTGAAAAAAAAATGGGAAAAAATGAGGAGGAAATGTGGGGAAAATGGAAAAAAAAAGAGGAAAAAAGAGAAATGGAGAAGGAAAATGGAAAAAAATGGTGGAAAAAATGAAGAAAAAAGTGGGAAAAATGGAGAAAAAAATGGGGATAAAATAAGGAGAAAAATGGGGAAAAAACGAAAGAAATGGAGAAGAAAAATGGAAAAAAATGGTGGAAAAATGAAAGGAAAATGTGGGAAAAATGGAGAAAAAAATGAGGAGAAAAATGAGAGAAATGGAGAAAAAAATTGGAAAAAAAGGTGAAAAATGAGGAGGAAATGTGGGGAAAATGGAAAAAAAATGAGGAAAAAAAAGGAGAGAAATGGAGAAGGAAAATGGAAAAAAATGGGGAAAAAATGGAGAAGAAAAATTGAAAAAAATGTAAAAAAATGAGGAAATGTGGGGAAAATGGAAAAAAAATGAGGAAAAAAGAGAAATGGAGAAGGAAAATGGAAAAAAATGGAAAAAAATGAAGAAAAAAGTGGGAAAAATGGAGAAAAAAATTGGAAAAATGGGGATAAAATAAGGTGAAAAATGGGGAAAAAACGAAAGAAATGAAGAAGAAAAATGGAAAAAAATGGTGGAAAAATGAAGGGAAAAAGTGGGAAAAATGGAGAAAAAATGAGGAGAAATGAGAGAAATGGAGAAAAAAATTGGAAAAAAAGGTGGAAAAAAAGGAGAAAAATGTGGGGAAAATGAGAGAAATGGAGAAAAAAATTGGAAAAAAAGGTGGAAAAAAAGGAGAAAAACGAGGAGGAAATGTGGGGAAAATGGAAAAAAAAATGAGGAAAAAATGAAGAAAAAGGTGGGAAAAATGGAGAAAAAAATGAGGAAAAATGGGGAAAAAACCGAAAGAAATGGAGAAGAAAAATGGAGGAAAAATGAAGGGAAAATGTGGGAAAAATGGAGAAAAGAATTGGAAAAAACATGGTGGAAAAAATGAAGAAAAAAGTGGGAAAAATGGAGAAAAAAATGAGGAAAAATGAAAGAAATGGAGAAAAAAATTGAAAAAAAAAGGTGAAAAAATGAGGAGGAAATGTGGGGAAAATGGAGAAAAATGAGGAAATGTGGGGAAATGGAAAAAATGGGAAAAAAAAAAGAATTTAAGGGAAAAGAGGAAAAAATTGGAAAATTTATGGGAGAAGTGGAAAAAAAAAAGGGAAAAATGGAAGGGAAAGGTGGAAAAAATTGGAAAAATTTAAGGGAAAAGTGGAAGAAAAATGGAAAAGTTTTAGGGAAAAGTGGAAAAAAATGGAAAAATTTAAGGGAAAATGTAAAAAAAGAAAATGAAAAATCAAACGGAAAATTATAAAAAAAAAAGAAAAATTTAAACGGAAAAGTGGAAAAAAAAATCGAAGGGATAAGTGGAAAAAAATGGAAAAATTCAAGGGAAAAGTGGTTAAAAAAAGGAAAAATTTAAGGGAAAAATGGAAAAGAATTGAAAATTTAAGGGAAAAATGGGAAAAAAATGGAAAAATTTAAGGGAAAAGTGGAAAAAAAATGGAAAAATTTAAGGGAAAAGTGGTAAAAAAAAGGAAAAATTTAAGGGAAAAATGGAAAAGAAATGGAAAAATTTAAGGGAAAAGTGGAAAAAATGGAAAATTTAAGGGAAAAGTGGAAAAAAAAAGGAAAAAATTAAAAGAAAAGTGGAAAAAAGGAAAATTTTAAGGGAAAAGTGGAAGGAAAAAGAAAAATTTAAGGGAAACGTCGAAAAAAAAAGGAAATTCTAGAGAAAAATGTAAAAAGGGAAAATTTAAGGGAAAAGTGAAAAAAAAATGGAAAAATTAAGGGAAAAATCGAAGGGAAAAGTGGGAAAAAAATGGAAAAATTTAAGGGAAAAGTGGAAAAAAAATGGAAAAATTTAAGGGAAAAATGGAAAAAAAAGAATTTAAGGGAAAAGTGGAAAAAATTGGAAAATTTAAGGAAAAAGTGGGGGAAAAAAAAGGGAAAAATCGAAGGAAAAGGTGGAAAAAAATGGAAAAATTTAAGGGAAAAGTGGAAAAAATTGGAAAATTTAAGGAAAAAGTGGGGAAAAAAAGGGAAAAATCGAAGGAAAAGGTGGAAAAAAACCGGAAAAATTTAAGGGAAAAGTGGAAAAAAATGGAAAAATTTAAGGTTAATGTGCAAAAAAAGAAAAATCTAAAGAAAAAGTGCAAAAAAATGGAAAATCGAAGGGAAAAATGTAACAAAAAATGGAAAATCTAAGGGAAAAGTGGAAAAATAATGGAAAAAATTAATGGAAAACTGAAAAAATAAAAAGGAAAATCGAAGGGAAAAAAAATTGGAAAAATCTGAGGGAAAAGCGGGGGGAAAAAAAAGGAAAAATTTAAGGGAAAATCCAAGGGAAAAATGGAAAAAAAACTGGAGGGAAAATGTGGGAAAAAAGGAGGAAAAAAAGGTGAAAAAACAAAGAAAAAAAATCAAGAAAAGGGAAAATAATTGAAAAAAAAACCCAAAAAAATTCGGTGTCTCCAGAGCCATTTTTGGGGAGAAATTCGGGGGAAAAAAAAATCAATTTTTGCTGCTAAATTTGGGAATTTTGGCCTCAAAATGGAGCCGGCGGGGGGAGGGGCAAAGGTGGGGGAGGGGTGGATGAGGCTCCACCCCCTCATTTGCATAATTAGCATAATTGTTGGGGTTGTGGGTTTTTTTTTTTAATTTAATTTTATTTTTTTTTCTCTCATTTTATTTTTCATGTGATCCCAAAAAAGGACCCCGGGACCAGGGGCCAAGGCACGATGCAGGTAATTAATGAATTGATTAATTAAAGATTTAATTAAGGGGTGACGTGGGGATTAATTAATGGAATTTATTAGAGGTTCATTAGTGCTGGGGTGGGGTTAATTCCGGGGAAGAATGGATTTGATTGGGGTAATTAAGGGTTTAATTAAGGGTTTAATTAAGGATTTAATTAAGGGGTAATTAGCAGGAATGAGTGGGGTAAGGGTTAATTAATTAACAGGTAATTAATGGCTTTGATTGGGGTTAATTAGTGGTGATGATGTGGGGTTAATTCCGGGGAAGAATGGATTTGATTGGGGTAATTAAGGATTTAATTAAGGATTTAATTAAGGATTTAATTAAGGGGTAATTAGCAGGAATGAGTGGGGTAAGGGTTAATTAATTAACAGGTAATTAATGGATTTGATTGGGGTAATTAAGGATTTAATTAAGGATTTAATTAAGGGGTAATTAGCAGGAATGAGTGGGGTAAGGGTTAATTAATTAACAGGTAATTAATGGCTTTGATTGGGGTTAATTAGTGGTGATGATGTGGGGTTAATTCCGGGGAAGAATGGATTTGATTGGGGTAATTAAGGGTTTAATTAAGGATTTAATTAAGGATTTAATTAAGGATTTAATTAAGGGGTAATTAGAGAACATGAAGTGGAGGGTAAGGATTTTAATAATAGGTTAATTAAGGAGATTGTGGTGTGGGGGAGGGGTTAATTAGTACTGTCAGTAATTAGTGCTAATGAACGCTAATTAATGAATTAATTAACGGCAGGTGAGCAGGACAACTCGGACAACAACACGATCTTCGTGCAGGGGCTGGGAGAGAACGTCACCATCGAGTCGGTGGCGGATTACTTCAAACAGATCGGCATCATCAAGGTGAGGAGGCACACCTGGGACAGGTGGGGTAGAGCAGGGGAGACACACCTGGGACAGGTGGGGTAGAGCAGGGGAGACACACCTGGGACAGGTAAGACACACCTGGGACAGGTGGGGTAGAGCAGGGGAGACACACCTGGGACAGGTGGGGTAGAACAGGGGAGACACACCTGGGACAGGTGAGACACACCTGGGACAGGTGGGATAGAACTGGGGAGACACACCTGAGACAGGTGGGGTAGAACAGGGGAGACACACCTGGGACAGGTGGGGTAGAGCAGGGGAGACACACCTGGGACAGGTGGGATAGAACTGGGGAGACACACCTGAGACAGGTGGGGTAGAACAGGGGAGACACATCTGGGACAGGTGAGACACACCTGGGACAGGTGGGGTAGAGCAGGTGAGACACACCTGGGACAGGTGGGGTAGAACAGGGGAGACACACCTGGGACAGGTGGGATAGAACTGGGGAGACACACCTGAGACAGGTGGGGTAGAACAGGGGAGACACATCTGGGACAGGTGAGACACACCTGGGACAGGTGGGGTAGAGCAGGGGAGACACACCTGGGACAGGTGGGATAGAACTGGGGAGACACACCTGAGACAGGTGGGGTAGAACTGGGGAGACACACCTGGGACAGGTGAGACACACCTGGGACAGGTGGGGTAGAGCAGGGGAGACACACCTGGGACAGGTGGGGTAGAGCAGGGGAGGCACACCCGGGACAGGTGAGACACAGCAGGTACAGGTGAGATAGGTCACTCAGAGGTCACTCACTGGTCACTCAGAGGTCACTCAGAGGTCACTCAGGTGTCAGGGGTCACCCAGGGTCACTCAGGGGTCACTCAGGGTCACTCAGGTCATTTGGGGTCACTCAGAGGTCACTCAGGGTCACTCAGGGGTCACTCAGGTCATTCAGGGGTCACTCAGAGGTCACTCAGGGTCACTCAGGTGTCACTCAGGGTCACTCAGGGGTCACTCAGGGTCACTCAGGGGTCACTCAGGGGTCACTCAGGGGTCACTCAGGGGTCACTGTGGTCACTCAGGGGTCACTCAGGGTCACTCAGGGGTCACTCAGGGGTCACTCAGGGGTCACTCACCGTCCCTCTGTCCCCAGACCAACAAGAAGACCGGCCAGCCCATGATCAATCTCTACACCGACCGCGAGACCGGCAAGCTCAAGGGCGAGGCCACCGTGTCCTTCGATGACCCGCCCTCGGCCAAGGCGGCCATCGACTGGTTCGACGGTCGGTCCCAAAATCCCCAAATTCCCACCTGGAATTCTCACCCCGAGCCCCAAATTCCTGCTTTGATCCCAAATTCCTGCTTTTTACCCCAAAATTCGTGCTTTTTACCCAAAAGTTCCTGTTTTAATCCCAAATTTCTCCTGTCTGGTCGGTCCCAAAATCCCCCAATTCCCACCTGGAATTCTCACACCGAGCCCCGAATTCCTGCTTTGATCCCAAATTCCTGCTTTTTACCCCAAAATTCCTGCTTTTTACCCAAAAGTTCCTGTTTTAATCCCAAATTTCTCCTGTCTGGTCGGTCCCAAAATTCCCCCAATTCCCACCTGGAATTCTCACCCCGAGCCCCAAATTCCTGCTTTGATCCCAAATTCCTGCTTTTTATCCCAAAAATTCCTGCTTTGATCCCAAATTCCTCCTGTCTGGTCGGTCCCAAAATCCCCCAATTCCCACCTGGAATTCTCACCCCCAAGCCCCAAATTCCTGCTTTGATCGCAAATTCCTGCTTTTTATCCCAAAAATTCCTGCTTTGATCCCAAATTCCTCCTGTCTGGTCGGTCCCAAAATCCCCCAATTCCCACCTGGAATTCTCACCCCCAAGCCCCAAATTCCTGCTTTGATCGCAAATTCCTGCTTTTTATCCCAAAAATTCCTGCTTTGATCCCAAATTCCTCCTGTCTGGTCGGTCCCGAAATTCCCCCAATTCCCACCTGGAATTCTCGCCCCGAGCCCCAAATTCCTGCTTTGATCCCAAATTCCTGCTTTTTATCCCAAAAATTCCTTCTTTTTTACCCCAAAATCCCTGCTTTTTTTATGCCCAGAATTCCTACTTTTTACCCCAAAATTCCTACTTTTTTACCCCAGAATTCCTTCTTTTTTACCCCAAAATCCCTGCTTTTTTTATGCCCAGAATTCCTACGTTTTACCCCAAAATTCCTACTTTTTTACCCCAGAATTCCTTCTTTTTATCCCCAAAATTCCTGCTTTTTATTAGCAAAATTTCAGCTTTTTAACCCAAAATTCTTGCATTCCCCCCCAATTTCTCACCTGTTCTTTTTTCCCATTTCTCCCAATTCCTCACCCGTTATTTTTCCCCATTTTTCCCCATTTTTCCCCAATTCCTCACCTTCTAATTTTTCCCATTTTCCCCCAATTTCTCACCTGCTGTTTTTCCCATTTTCCCCCCAGTTTTTCCCATTTTCCCCCATTTTCTCAACTTTTATTTTCCCCCATTTTTTCCCATTTTCCCCCCATTTCCCCCCATTTTTTCCCCAATTCCTCACCCATTATTTCCTTTAATTTTTCCCATTTCCCCCCACTTTTTTCCCATTTTCCTCCAGTTTCTCAATTTTATTTCCCCCCATTTTTTCCCCAATTCCTCACCCATTATTTCCTTTAATTTTTCCCATTTCCCCCCACTTTTTTCCCATTTTCCTCCAGTTTCTCAACTTTCATTTTTTCCCCACATTTTTTCTCATTTCCCCCCCATTTTCTCAGATTTTTCCCCCCCATTTCTTTCCCAGTTTCCCCCCCATTTTCCCCCCATTTTTTCCCATTTTCCCCCATTTTCTCAACTTTTATTTTCCCCCATTTCCCCCCATTTTTTCCCCAATTCCTCACCCATTATTTCCTTTAATTTTTCCCATTTCCCCCCACTTTTTTCCCATTTTCCTCCAGTTTCTCAATTTTATTTCCCCCCATTTTTTCCCCAATTCCTCACCCATTATTTCCTTTAATTTTTCCCATTTCCCCCCACTTTTTTCCCATTTTCCTCCAGTTTCTCAATTTTCATTTTTTTCCCCCATTTTTTCTCATTTCCCCCCCATTTTCTCAGATTTTTCCCCCCCATTTCTTTCCCAGTTTCCCCCCCATTTTCCCCCCATTTTTTCCCATTTTCCCCCAGTTCCTCACCAGTTATTTTTAACATTTTTCCCCCATTCCCATCTATTGCAGGGAAAGAATTTTCTGGAAATCCCATCAAGGTTTCCTTCGCCACGCGCCGGGCGGATTTCAGCCGGGGAGGGGGTGGCCGCGGCCGGGGCCGGGGAGGTGAGTGCCAAAATCCTCCATTTTCACCCCAAAATCCCCCTTTCTCACCCCAAAAATCTTGATTTCTTCCCCCCCCAAAAATCTGATTTTTTCACCCCTAAAATCTGCATTTTTCACCCTAAAAATCTGAATTTTTCACCCCAAAAATCGGATTTTTTTTAATCCCCCAAAATCAGATTTTTCCACCCTAAAATAATCCCATTTTTCACCCCAAAAATCTGATTTTGTCCCCCCCCAAAAAAGTCTTGATTTTCACCCTAAAATAATCCCATATTTCACCCCAAAAATATGAATTTTTTCACCCCAAAAACCGAATTGTTCACACTAAAATAATCCCATTTTTCACCCCAAAAATTTGATTTCTTCCCCCCCAAAAATCTGATTTTTTCACCCCTAAAATCTGCATTTTTTCACCCTAAAAATCTGATTTTTTCACCTCAAAAATCTGAATTGTTCATCCTAAAATAATCCCATTTTTCACCCCAAAAATCTGCATTTTTCACCCCAAAAATCTGCATTTTTTCACCCTAAAATAATTCCATATTTCACCCCAAAAAAGCTGCATTTTTTTCCCCCCAAAAAATCTGATTTTTTCACCCTAAAATGATCCCATTTCTATCCCAAAATCCCCCTTTTTCACCCCAAAAATCTGCATTTTTCACACTAAAATCCTCCTATTTCACTTCAAAATCCCCAATTCCAATTTCTAAATTTCTGATTTTTTACCAAAATTTTTTTCCCCCATTTCAGTTCCCACGGCCCAAAGCAGATTCTGGAAATCCCAAATTTCTCTTTTTGCCCAAAATCTCATTTTTTTACCCCATTTCAGGTCCCATGGGCCGGGGCGGTTTCGGTTCCGGAGGCTCCGGAGGCCGCGGGGGTTTCACCGGTGGGGGAGGGGCCCAGCAGAGAGCGGGAGACTGGAAATGCCCAAACCCGTGAGTTTATACTGGTTTATACTGGTTTATACTGGGTTATAATAAGGGACCAATTCAAAATGGCAGACCCCATAACTACCCAAAATGGCGGTGCCCATTAGGGATTCCAATATGGCCGCCCAAGATGGCAGCCCCCATAACTGCCCATAATGGCGGCCTCCATTAGGGATTCCAATATGGCCACCCAAGATGGCAGCCCCCATAACTGCCCATAATGGCGGCCTCCATTAGGGATTCCAATATGGCCACCCAAGATGGCAGCCCCCATAACTGCCCAAAATGGCGGCGCCCATTAGGGATTCCAACATGGCCACCCAAGATGGCAGCCCCCATAACTGCCCATAATGGCGGCCTCCATTAGGGATTCCAATATGGCCACCCAAGATGGCAGCCCCCATAACTGCCCAAAATGGCGGCGCCCATTAGGGATTCCAACATGGCCACCCAAGATGGCAGCCCCCATAACTGCCCAAAATGGCGGCCCCTATTAGGGATTCCAATATGGCCACCCAAGATGGCAGCCCCCATAACTGCCCATAATGGCGGCCTCCATTAGGGATTCCAATATGGCCACCCAAGATGGCAGCCCCCATAACTGCCCAAAATGGCGGCACCCATTAGGGATTCCAATATGGCCACCCAAGATGGCAGCCCCCATAACTGCCCAAAATGGCGGCGCCCATTAGGGATTCCAACATGGCCGCCCGAGATGGCTCCTTGTTATAGACAGCTATTGGTTTGTACTGGTTTGGACTGGTTTAGACTGGTTCATACTAGTTTATAGTAAGGGACCAATTCAAAATGGCTGCCCAAGATGGCAGCCCCCATAACTACCTAAAATGGCGGCGCCCATTAAGGATTCCAAAATGGCCACCCAAAATGGCTCCACATTACGGAGCGCCGTTGGTTTGTACTGGTTTGAACTAGTTCATACTGGGTTTTACTGGTTTATAGTAAGGGACTAATTCAAAATGGCTGCCCAAGATGGCAGCCCCCAAAATGGCCGCCCGAGATGGCTCCACATTAGAGACCGCCATTGGTCTGTACTGGTTTGGACTGGTTTATACTGGTTTTGGATTGGTTTGGACTGGGAGGGGATTGGGAGAAACTGGGACGGGACTGGGTTAAACTGGGATGTTGTGCCTGTGATGTCATCGGTGACCTGATGACGTCACCGATGGCATCACAGCGCGCGTGAGAACGTGGGGAAGGGATCGGGGGGGAACCGGGAGGGACTGGGATGGGACCTGCTGGGTCTGTGACGTCACCGATGACATCACCGATGACATCACAGGGCGTGTGAGAACATGAACTTCTCGTGGCGGAACGAGTGCAACCAGTGCAAGGCTCCCAAACCTGAGGGGGGGCCCGGGGGGCCTCACCTGGGCGGGGGCGGAGCCGGAAAATACCCCGGGGGGGGGCGGCGGCCGAGGAGGAGGAGGAGGAGGAGGAGGAGGAAATCACCTGGGTAAGGATGGAGGAAGGAGAAAACACCTGGGGGTGGAGGGGGGGGACACACCTGGGTGAGGATGGAGGGGTTAGAAACACCTGGGGAGGGAGGGGAGGGACACACCTGGGTGAGGATGGAGGGGTTAGAAACACCTGGGGAGGGAGGGGAGGGACACACCTGGGTGAGGATGGAGGGGTTAGAAACACCTGGGGAGGGAGGGGAGGGACACACCTGGGTGAGGATGGAGGGGTTAGAAACACCTAGGGGGACACACCTGGGGGTACCTGGAATACACCTGGGTAAGGATGGAAAACTAAACCTGGGTACAGCTGTATGCACCTACCTGTGCACACATGTACGTACACACCTGTACACACACAGACACACCTGTACAGACTCACCTGTCCCCACAGGTGGGGGCGGGTTTGAGGACGGGAGCGGCGGCCGCGGGGGGTTCGACCACGGGGGTTTGTACACCTGTACACACCTGTACCCACACAGACACACCTGTACTCACCTGTACACACACCTCTGCACACCTGTACACACACAGACACACCTGTACACCTGTACAGACTCACCTGTCCCCACAGGTGGGGGCGGGTTCGAGGACCGGCGCGGCGGCCGCGGGGGGTTCGACCACGGGGGTTTGTACACCTGTACACACCTGTACACACACACCTGTACACACACACCTGTACACACCTGTACAGACTCACCTGTACACACACACCTGTACACACCTGTACACACACACCTGTACACACACACCTGTACAGACTCACCTGTCCCCACAGGTGGGGGCGGGTTCGAGGACCGGCGCGGCGGCCGCGGGGGGTTCGACCGCGGGGGTTTGTACACCTGTACACACCTGTACACACAAACCTGTACACACCTGTACAGACTCACCTGTCCCCACAGGTGGGGGCGGGTTCGAGGACCGGCGCGGCGGCCGCGGGGGGTTCGACCGCGGGGGTTTGTACACCTGTACACACCTGTACACACACACCTGTACACACACACCTGTACACACCTGTACAGACTCACCTGTCCCCACAGGTGGGGGCGGGTTCGAGGACCGGCGCGGCGGCCGCGGGGGGTTCGACCGCGGGGGTTTGTACACCTGTACACACCTGTACACACAAACCTGTACACACCTGTACAGACTCACCTGTCCCCACAGGTGGGGGCGGGTTCGAGGACCGGCGCGGCGGCCGCGGGGGGTTCGACCGCGGGGGTTTGTACACCTGTACACACCTGTACACACAAACCTGTACACACCTGTACAGACTCACCTGTCCCCACAGGTGGGGGCGGGTTCGAGGACCGGCGCGGCGGCCGCGGGGGGTTCGACCGCGGGGGTTTGTACACCTGTACACACCTGTACACACAAACCTGTACACACCTGTACAGACTCACCTGTCCCCACAGGTGGGGGCGGGTTCGAGGACCGGCGCGGCGGCCGCGGGGGGTTCGACCGCGGGGGTTTCCGCGGCCGCGGCGGCGACCGGGGCGGATTCCGGGGAGGAAGAGGAGGAGGAGACCGGGGAGGGTTCGGACCCGGCAAGATGGACAACAGGTGAGGGAGGGTTTGGGGTGAAAAACGGGGATTTTGGGAAAAGAAAAAAAAAAACGAAAAAAACGAAAAAAACGGGGGTTTCAGGGGGAAATTTACAGAAATTCGGGGAGGGGGAGGGGAAAAAAAAGGGGATTTTTGGGGAAAAAAGGGGGAATTTTGGGGGGGAAAAGGGGATTTGGGGGGAAAAAAGGGGAATTTTTGGGGAAAAAAAGGGGGGTTTTGGGAAAAAAGGGGGGTTTTGGGAAAAAGGGAATTTTGGGGGGAAAAAAGGGGAATTTTGGGGGAAAAGGGGAATTTTTGGGGGACAAAGGGGGATTTTGGGGAAGAAAAAGGGGGATTTTGGGGGAGAAAAAAGGGGGGTTTTGGGGAAAAACCGGGGGATTTTGGGGGAAAAAAGGAAATTTTTTTGGGGGGGGGAAAAAAGGGAGATTTGGGGGGAAAAAAGGGAATTTTGGGGGGAAAAAAGGGGGGGATTTTGGGGAAAAAAAAGGGAATTCGGGGGAAAAAATGCAGAATTTTGGGGAAAAAAAGGGATTTTGGGGGGAAAAGAGAATGTGGGATTTTGGGGAAAAGGGGATTTTGGGGGAAAAGGGATTTTGGGGGAAAAAAGGGGGATTTTGGGGGAATAAATGTGGGATTTTGGGGGAAAAAAAGGGGAATTTTGGGGGGAAAAAGGGATTTGGGGGGGAAAAAATGTGGGATTTTGGGGAAAAAAAGGAATTTGGGGGAAAGAAAGGAATTTTGGGGAAAAAAGGGGGATTTTGGGGGAGAAAAAAGGGGGGTTTTGGGGGAGAAAAAAAGGGGGGTTTTGGAGAAAAACCGGGGGATTTTGGGGGAAAAAAGGAAATTTTTTGGGGGGGGAAAAAAAAGGGAGATTTGGGGGAAAAAAAAGTCGGGATTTTGGGGAAAAAAAAAGGGATTTGGGGGAGAAAACGGGAATTTTGGGGGAGGAAAAGCAGGAAATTTTGGGGTGAAACGATGGGAATTTTTTTTTTGCGGGGGTGAAAAACGCTGGAATTTGGGGCGAAGTTAAGGTAAAAAAAAAAAATAAAAAATGGATTTTTTTGGGGGATGAAAAAAAGGGAATCGTGGGGGGAAGAAATCGGGAATTTCGGGCAAATTTGGGGTAATAAAAAAATGATTTTTTTTTTTGGGGGGGGGGGAGGGGGAGAAGAGGAAATTTGGGGGGGGGGTGAACCGATGGGGGTTTTTTTTGGGTGGGTTTTTTTTTTTTTTTTTTTTTTTTTTTTGGGGTGAAAAACGGGGAATTTGGGTCCGACGGGGGTGTCCGTGTGTCCGCAGGGGTGACCACCGGCAGGACCGACGGGAGCGGCCGTACTGAGCCCCTCCCCCACCCCCCGTTTTTTAATCTACCGCCCCTCCCCCACCCTTCCCCATCTGCCCCTCCCCCAAGCTTTTAACCTTCCCCTCCCCCACTTCCAATAAAGGAATTTTTTTGGGGGGGGAAGGAATTTGTCGGTGGATTCTGATTGGATGGGGGTTGATTGGGAGGGCTGTGAGCTCATTAAGGAGTTAATGAGGCGCTTCCGGTCGCGGGGTTAATTAAAGAGTCATTAACGAGCTCGTTAGGTGGTGACGTCATAATAAGGGGGGGTGAGGTCACTTTAAGGGTGGTGGGCGGGGCGTGCCTAGCCGGGTGGATTTGCATAATGGGCGTGGCTTATCGCCAATATGGGTGTTCGCCCATAAATGGCAATCGGGGCGTGGTTTACACACGTCATTTACCTTAAAGAGGTGTGGTTTGCCCATAAATGGAAGTCTGGGCGTGGCCTGGAGTTGTCCTTTTAAGGTGAGGGGCATAATTTGCCCATAAATGGAAATTGGGGGCGGGGCTAGGTGCTGCCAATTCGTGGCGCGGTTTGCCCATAAATGGAAAACGGGGCGTGGTTTAGACTCTATTTAAAGTAAGGGGCGTGGCTTGCCCATAAATGGAATGTGTGGACGTGGCCTAGCGGGATTAATGAGGGCCATGAAGATTCCCATGCAAGTACCAGGTACTGGGCAGAGCTGCAGGTACCTGCCCAGGTGTGCGGGAGCCGCCATTTCACCCGGTACAGGTAAGAGGGGAGGAACCTCCCCGCCCAGGTACGCTCTGGGCGTGGCCGTGACGCAGATTCTGAAAACAGGAAGTGCCTGTACAGGTGACAGGGGTGAGTTGGCAGCCAGGTGATGAGGGGTGTGTGTGTGTGTGTGGGGAGGGGGGTAATGGGCAGATTCCGGACAGGTACAAGGGGCGTGGCCGCGTTCAGGTGAGGGGAAGTGGGGGGGACCGGAAGGGTCCCACAGAGGCCCAGGAGCGATGAGGAGGCGGCGGCGGGAGCCGGGAGCGGGGCCCGGAGCGGGGCCGGTGCTGCCGCCGCTGCTGCTGCTGCTGCTGCTGCTGCTGCTGCCGGCGGGCGGTGAGAGAGGAGGGGTCTGGGGGAGTCCTCAGGGGGTTTTGGGAGGCTCCGAGGGGATTCGAGAGGAAATCGTGAGGGGATTTTAATGGGGAGTCCTGAGGGGATTTTGGCGGGAAGCCTGAGGGGATTTGGGGAGATCTGAGAAGGAATCCTGAGGGGATTTTAACGGGGAACCGTGAGGGGATTTGGGGAGATCTGAGAAGGAATCCTGAGGGGATTTTAACGGGGAACCGTGAGGGGATTTCGGCGGGAATCGTGAGGGGATTTGGGGAGTCCTGAGGGGATTTTGGGGAGATCTGAGAAGGAATCCTGAGGGGATTTTGGGATCCTGAGGGGATTTTGGGATCCTGAGGGGATCTGGGGACTCCTGAGGGGATTTGGGGGAATCCTGAGGGAGTTTGGGGAGATTTGAGAAGGAATCCTGAGGGGATTTTAATGGGGAACTGAGGAGATTTCGGCGGGAATCGTGAGGGGATTTGGGGATCCTGAGGGGATTTTGGGATCCTGAGGGGATTTTGGGGAGTCCTGAGGGGATTTGGGGGAATCCTGAGGGAGTTTGGGGAGATCTGAGAAGGAATCCTGAGGGGATTTTAACGGGAAACCGTGAGGGGATTTCGGCGGGAATCGTGAGGGGATTTGGGGGATCCTGAGGGGATTTTGGGGAGTCCTGAGCGGATTTTGGGATCCTGAAGGGATTTGGGGAATCCTGAGGGGATTTTGGGGAGTCCTGAGGGGATTTTGGGAGATTTGAGAAGGAATCCTGAGGGGATTTTAATGGGGAACTGAGGAGATTTCGGCGGGAATCGTGAGGGGATTTGGGGGATCCTGAGGGAATTTTGGGGGATCCTGAGGAAATTTTGGGGAGATCTGAGAAGGAATCCTGAGGGGATTTTGGGATCCTGAGGGGATTTGGGGGTTCCTGAGGGGATTTTGGGGACTCCTGAGGGGATTT
>NC_085081.1:637398-667616 GCF_963662255.1 Cinclus cinclus
AAAAAATGTCCCGGGTGTGTTCGAAACAGTCCTGAAAATGGATCCTAAATGGAGCCAAAAAATGTCCCTAAAATGGACCCAAAATGGAGCAAAATGGACCAAGAATGGAGCCAAAAAATGTCCCCAAATGCACCCAAAATGGAGCCAAAAAATGTCCCGGGTGTCTCCGAAACAGCCCTGAAAATGGATCCTAAATGGAGCCAAAATGGAGCCAAAATGGAGCCAAAATGGAGCCAAAAAATCCTCCCCAAATCCCCCCAAATCTCCCCAAATCCTCCCCAAATCCCCCCAATCCCCCCAAATCCTCCCCAAATCCCCCCCAATCCCCCCAAATTCCCCAAATCCCCCCCAAATCCTCCCCAAATCCCCCCCAAATCTCCCCAAATCCCCCCCAAATCCCCCCAAATCCTCCCCAAATCCCCCTCAAATCTCCCAAATCCCCCCAAATCCTCCCCAAATGCCCCAAATCCCCCCCAAATCCCCCCCAAATCTCCCCCAAATCCTCCCCAAATCCCCCCAAATCTCCCCAAATCTCCCCCAAATCCCCCCAAATCCCCCCCAAATCTCCCCCAAATCCTCCCCAAATCCCCCCCAAATCCCCCCCAAATCCTCCCCAAATCCCCCCAAATCTCCCCCAAATCCCCCCCAAATCTCCCCCAAATCCTCCCCAAATCCCCCCAAATCCCCCCCAAATCCCCCCCAAATCTCCCCCAAATCCTCCCCAAAATCCCCCCCCAAATCCCCCCCAAATCCCCCCCAAATCCCCCCAAATCCCCCCCAAATCCCCCCAAATCCCCCCCAAATCCTCCCCAAATCTCCCCAAATCCCCCCCAAATCCTCCCCAAATCTCCCCCTAATCCTCTCCAAATCCCCCCAAATCCCCCCCAATCCCCCCAAATCCCCCCCAAATCCTCCCCAATCCCCCCAACCCCCCCAAATCTCTGACCCCCTCCTCCCCCCCCCCCTAGGGAGAATCCCCTCCCCGAGTACCGGGTGACGCTGGGGGTCCTGCAGCTCCTGTCCCCTCCCCCCGACGCCCAGGTGAGGGCCGTGGCCTCTGTCGCTCGTCACCCGGCCTATTCGCGACTATCGCGACTATCCCGAGCCCGAGCCGCTATCGCGACAGGGAGGGGGCGTGGCCGGGGATTTGGCGCTGGCCAGGCTGACCCCCCCGCCGTGCCCTCGCGGTTGGTACGGCCCGTGTGCCTCCCCGCGCCCACCGTGACCTTTGACCCCGGGAGCAACTGCACCGTCACCGGCTGGGGACACGTCCGGAGTGCGGGTGGGGGACTGGGAGGGACTGGGAGGGACTGGGAGGGACTGGGAGGGACTGGGAGGGACTGGGAGGGGATTGGAGGACTGGGAGGGGATTGGGAGGGAGGGACTGGAAGGGACTGGGAAGGACTGGGAGGGACTGGGAGGGACTGGGAAGGGACTGGGAGGGACTGGGAGGGACTGGGAAGGGACTGGGAGGGACTGGGAGGGACTGGGAAGGGACTGGGAGGGACTGGGAGGGACTGGGAGGGACTGGGAGGGACTGGGAGGGGATTGGGAGGGACTGGGAGGGACTGGGAGGGGATTGGGAGGGACTGGAGGGGATTGGGAGGGACTGGGAAGGGACTGGGAAGGACTGGGAGGGACTGGGAGGGACTGGGAAGGGACTGGGAGGGACTGGGAAGGGACTGGGAGGGGACTGGGAGGGACTGGGAAGGGACTGGGAGGGACTGGGAGGGGATTGGGAGGGACTGGGAGGGACTGGGAAGGGACTGGGAGGGACTGGGAAGGGGGACTGGAGGGACTGGGAGGGGATTGGGAGGGACTGGGATGGACTGGGATGGACTGGGATGGACTGGGAGGGACTGGGAGGGACTGGGAGGGACTGGGAGGGACTGGGAGGGACTGGGAGGGGATTGGGAGGGACTGGGAGGGACTGGGAGGGACTGGGAGGGGTTTGGGATGGACTGGGATGGACTGGGGACACTGGGGCAGGGTTGGTAGCACTCAGGTGACTCAGGTGACACTCAGGTGAGCCCCAGGTGACTCAGGTGACTCAGGTGACTCAGGTGACAGGTGAGCCCCAGGTGACTCAGGTGACACTCAGGTAACACTCAGGTGACTCAGGTGACACTCAGTTCACTCAGGTGACACTCAGGTGACACTTAGGTAACAGGTAACACTCAGGTGACTCAGGTGACACTCAGGTGAGCCCCAGGTGACTCAGGTGACTCAGGTGGACACTCAGGTGAGCCCCAGGTGACTCAGGTGACACTCAGGTGAGCCCCAGGTGACTCAGGTGACAGTGCTGTCCCCGCAGTGCGCTGGCGCCGCCCAGGACCCTGCAGCAGGTGGAGGTGTCCCTGCTGAGCCAGCACCTGTGCCGCTGCCTGTACGCCACGGGGGACGCCGGGGGGGCTGGGGACACCTGCGCGCGACACCCTCTGCGCTGGCTTCCCGCACGGACAGCTGCGACGCCTGCCAGGTGAGTCACACCTGGGGCACGCCTCTGTGAGCCCGGGTGACGCCTGGGTGACACCTGGGTGTGCCTGACACCTGTGTGTGCCTGTGACACCTGGGTGACACCTGTGTGACACCTGTGTGTGCCTGGGTGACACCTGTGTGACACCTGTGTAACACCTCTGTGTGCCTGTGACACCTGTGTGTGCCTGTGACACCTGTGTGACACCTGTGTGTGCCTGACACCTGTGTGTGCCTGTGTGACACCTGTGTGTACCTGTGTAACACCTCTGTGTGCCTGTGACACCTGTGTGACACCTGTGTGTGCCTGTGTGACACCTGTGTGCCTGTGACACCTGTGTAACACCTGTGTGACACCTGTGTGTGCCTGAGTGACACTGGTGCGACACCTGTGTCTGCTTGTGTGTGGCTGTGTGACACCTGTGTGTACCTGTAACACCTGTGTGACACCTGTGACACCTGTGTAACACCTGTGTGTGCCTGTGACACCTGTGTGACACCTGGGTGCCTGTCACCTGCCCTATGTCACCTGTGTGTGCCTGTGTCACCTCCACTTTTGTCACCTCCCTGTGTCACCTGTGTCTGTTACCTGGCTGTCCCCTCACCTGTCCCCAGGGTGACTCCGGGGGTCCCCTCACCTGTCCCCAGGGTGACTGCGGGGGTCCCCTCACCTGTCCCCTCACCTGTCCCCAGGGTGACTCCGGGGGTCCCCTCACCTGTCCCCAGGGTGACTCCGGGGGTCCCCTCACCTGTCCCCTCACCTGTCCCCAGGGTGACTCCGGGGGTCCCCTCACCTGTCCCCAGGGTGACTGCGGGGGTCCCCTCACCTGTCCCCTCACCTGTCCCCAGGGTGACTCCGGGGGTCCCCTCACCTGTCCCCAGGGTGACTCCGGGGGTCCCCTCACCTGTCCCCTCACCTGTCCCCAGGGTGACCTCCGGGGGTCCCCTCACCTGTCCCCTCACCTGTCCCCAGGGTGACTCCGGGGGTCCCCTCACCTGTCGCCTGGCCGGCACCTGGCACCTGGCGGGGGTGGTGAGCTGGGGTGACACCTGCGGCGCCCCCGACCCGCCCCGGGGTCTACACGGCCGTGTCCCCTCACCTGTCCTGGATCCTGGCCCTTGTCCCCGAGCTGTCCCGCGCCCCGCCCCCTCCCGAGCCACGCCCCTCGCCCCGCCCCTCCCCGACACCTGCGCGTTCGCGGAGCCGCCCCCG
This sequence comes from Cinclus cinclus, assembly GCF_963662255.1. Classification (NCBI taxonomy): domain Eukaryota; kingdom Metazoa; phylum Chordata; class Aves; order Passeriformes; family Cinclidae; genus Cinclus; species Cinclus cinclus. Next base: position 641,087 of record NC_085081.1, read on the forward strand.
GGGTGGGCGTGGCCGATCTCACCTGAGCAGGGCGGGGCCCTGGGGGGGGAGGGGGGCGGTGGGGGGGAGGGGCGGGGGTGGGGCTTGGTGGGGGGTGGGGCTGGTGGGGGTGGGGCTGGTGCTGGGGTGGGGTTTGGGGTGAGAAACGGGGAAATTGGGGGAGGGGAGTGGGAAAAAAAAAAAAAAATTGGGAATTTTGGGGTGAAAAATGGGGATTTGGGGAAAAAATGGAAAATTTTGGGGGGGGGGAAAAATGGGAATTTTGGGGGGGGGGGGGGGGAAATGGAAAAATATGGGGGTGGGGAAATTGGGAATTTTGGGGGGGGGGAAATGGGGATTTGGGGGGAAAATTGGGAATTTTGGGGGAAAATTGGGAAGTTTTGGGAAAAAATGGAAAATTTGGGGGGGAAAAATGGGAATTTTGGGCGGGAAAAAATTGGGAATTTTGGGGGAAAATTGGGAATTTTTGGGAAAAAATGGAAAATAAGGGGGGGAAAATTGGGAATTTTTGGGGGGGGAAATTGGAATTTTGGGGTGAAAAATGGGGATTTTTGGGAAAAATGGAAAATTTGGGGGGAAAAATGGGAATTTTGGGGGGGAAAATGGAAAATATGGGGAAAAAATGGGAATTTTGGGGGAAAAATGGGAATTTTTGGGGAAAATTGGGAATTTTTTGGGGAAAAATGGAAAATATGGGGGGGGGAAATTGGGAATTTTGGGGGGAAAATTGGGGATTTTGGGAAAAATGGAAAATTTTTGGCCGGGAAAATTGGGAATTTTGGGGAAAAATGGAAAATTTGGGGAAGAAAATGGGAATTTTGGGGTGAAAAAATTGGGGATTTTTGGGAAAAAAATTGAAAATTTGGGGTGAAAAAATGAGAAATTTTGGGGTGAAAAATCCTAAATTTGAGAAATCCAAAAAGCCCCAAAATTTAAATCCTGGGATCGCCAAAATTTTTGGGATTTGACCCCAAAATGGAGCCCTGGGACCCCTCCCCTCCCCTCACCCCCACTCCCCAAAAAATTTTTGTGAACCCCCCCCCCCCAAAAAAAAAAAAAAAAATAAAAAAAATAAAAACTCGGAGACCCCTCCCCCCCCCTCTCCTGCTTTATTTGGGGTGGCCAAAATTTTGGGGGAAAAAAACCAAAATTTGGGAAAAATAAAAAAAAAAAAAATGAAGGAAGAAACAAACAAAAAAAAATCTCCAAAAAAATTGAGGAAAAAAAAATTAAAAAATTAAAAAATTGAGGGAAAAAAATGAAAATTCAGGAGCGAGAAATGAGAAAATTTTGGGGGAAAAAAATCAAAATTTGGGAAAAGAAAATTGTAGGGAAAAAAAAAAATTCCAAAAAATTGAGAGAGAAAAAAAAAAAATTAAAAAAATTTTTGAGGGAAAAAAATGAAAATTGAGGAGCGAGAAATGAGAAAATTTGGGGAAAAAAAAATAAAATAAAAATAGAGGGAAAAATTCCCAAATTTTGGACAAAAAAAACAAAAAAAGAGGAAAAAAAACCAAAAAAAATTTGGGTGAAAATAAAAAAAAAAATTCAAAGGGAAAGTCCCAAAATTTTGGAAAAAGATCCCAAAAATTTGGGGAGGAAAACCCCAAAATTTGGGTAAAAAAAAAAAAATTTGAATTTAGGGGGAAAAAAAAAAAAATTTCAAAATTTAAAGAAAAACTCCAGAGTTTGGGAAAAAAAAAATTGAGGAGAAAAATTCAAAATTTGGGGAAAAAAAATTCAAATTTTGGGGAAAATTCCAGAATTTGGGGGGAAAAATAAAAAAAAAAATAAAAATAAAAAGAAAATTCTGGGAAAAATTCTGAGATTTTGGGAAAAATTTTAGAATTTGGGCAAAAATTGTAAAAAAGTGAAAGAAGAAAAAAAAAATCAAAATTTTGGGTGAAAATTGCAAAATTTTAGGGGAAAAAATCCCAATAAAAATTCAGGAAAAATTCTGAAAATTTGGGTAAAAATTCTGAAATTTTGGGTAAAAAAAAAAATCAGGAAAAATTCCAAAATTTTGGGGAAAAAAAACCACCAAATTTCAGGAAAAATTCCAAAATTTTGGAGTAAAAATTCCCAAATTTTCGAGGTTCAAATTCCAAAATTTTGAGTAAAAATTCCCAAATTTTTCAGGTTAAAACTCCCAAATTTTGGATTAAAAAAAAAAAAAAACCCTAAAAAATTCAGGAAAAAATCCAAAACTTTTGGGTAAAAGTTCCCAAATTTTTCAGGTTAAAACTCCCAAAATTTTGAGTAAAAATTCCCAAATTTTGAGTAAAAATTCCCAAATTTTCGAGGTTAAAATTCCCATATTTTGAGTAAAAATTCCCAAATTTTTCAGGTTAAAACTCCCAAATTTTGAGTAAAAATTCCCAAATTTTCGAGGTTAAAATTCCCAAATTTTGAGTAAAAATTCCCAAATTTTTCAGGTTAAAACTCCCAAATTTTTGAGTAAAAATTCCCAAATTTTCGAGGTTCAAATTCCCAAATTTTGAGTAAAAATTCCCAAATTTTTCAGGTTAAAACTCCCAAATTTTGGATTTAAAAAAAAAAAAAAAACCCTAAAAAAATTCAGAAAAAAATCCAAAATTTTTGGGTGAAAATTCCCAAATTTTGGGGGGGGAAAATAAAAATAAAACCGCAATGAAATAAAATTTTCTTGTCGGATTAAAATTTCATTGTAATTTTTTAATTATTTTTTAAATTTTTTAATTTCATTTTTTGGCCACCTTGGGCTGTTTGTGCTTCGGGGGAGCCCAGCGCAGGCAGACGGAGTCGACTGCAAGGCAAGCAATTAGTGGGGTCATTAAGGAGCTAATTAATCAATTAATTAATGAATGAATTAATTAATGAGAGTTAATCAGAGAGCGGCAATTCATCAATCGAGGGGATAATGAACGGGAATTAATGAATTAATGAATGAATTAATTAATGAGAGTTAATCACAGGGCGGCAATTCATCAATCGAGGGGGCAATGAACGGGAATTTATTAATTAATTAATGAATTAATTAATGAGAGTTAATCACAGAGCGGAAATTCATCAATCGAGGGGGCAATGAACGGGAATTTATTAATTAATTAATGAATGAATTAATTAATGAGAGTTAATCACAGAGTGAAAATTCAGCACCCGAGGGGATAATGAATGGGAATTAATGAATTAATGAATTAATTAATTAATGAGAGTTAATCAGAGAGCGGAAATTCAGCACCCCAGGGACAATAAAGGGGAATTTGTTAATTAATGAATTAATTAATGAATGAATTAATGAGAGTTAATCACAGAGCGGCAATTCATCAATCGAGGGGATAATGAACGGGAATTAATGAATTAATTAATGAATTAATTAATTAATGAGAGTTAATCACAGAGCGGTAATTCATCAATCGAGGGGATAATGAACGGGAATTTATTAATTAATTAATGAATGAATTAATTAATGAGAGTTAATTAGAGAGCGGCAATTCATCAATCGAGGGGGCAATGAACGGGAATTTATTAATTAATGAATTAATTAATTAATGAGAGTTAATTAGAGAGCGGCAATTCATCAATCGAGGGGATAATGAATGGGAATTAATGAATTAATTAATGAATGAATTAATTAATGAGAGTTAATCACAGAGCGGCAATTCATCAACCGAGGGGGCAATGAAGGGGAATTTATTAATTAATGAATGAATTAATTAATTAATGAGAGTTAATCACAGAGTGACAATTCAGCACCCGAGGGGATAATGAATGGGAATTAATTAATTAATGAATTAATTAATTAATGAGAGTTAATCACAGGGCGGCAATTCAGCACCCCAGGGGACAATAAAGGGGAATTTATTAATTAATGAATTAATTAATTAATGAGAGTTAATCACAGAGCGGCAATTCATCAATCGAGGGGACAATGAACGGGAATTTATTAATTAATTAATGAATGAATTAATTAATGAGAGTTAATTAGAGAGCGGCAATTCATCAATCGAGGGGATAATGAATGGGAATTAATGAATTAATTAATGAATGAATTAATTAATGAGAGTTAATCACAGGGCGGCAATTCATCAATCGAGGGGACAATGAACGGGAATTTATTAATTAATGAATGAATGAATTAATTAATGAGAGTTAATCACAGGGCGGCAATTCATCAATCGAGGGGACAATGAAGGGGAATTTATTAATTAATGAATTAATTAATGAGAGTTAATCACAGGGCGGCAATTCATCAATCGAGGGGACAATGAAGGGGAATTTATTAATTAATGAATTAATTAATGAGAGTTAATCACAGGGCGGCAATTCATCAATCGAGGGGACAATGAACGGGAATTTATTAATTAATGAATGAATTAATTAATTAATGAGAGTTAATCAGAGAGTGAAAATTCAGCACCCGAGGGGATAATGAATGGGAATTAATGAATTAATGAATTAATTAATTAATGAGAGTTAATCAGAGAGCGGCAATTCATCAATCGAGGGGGCAATGAACGGGAATTTATTAATTAATGAATGAATTAATTAATGAGAGTTAATCAGAGAGTGACAATTCATCACCCGAGGGACAATAAAGGGGAATTAATTAATTAATTAATTAACTAATGAGTGTTAATTAGAGAGTGACAATTCATCACCCCAGGGACAACAAATGGGAATTAATTAATGAATTGATTAATTAATTAATTAGCGTTAATTACAGAGCACCAATTCATCACCCCAGGGCCCAATGCACGGGAATTTATTAATTAATGAATTAATTAATGAGCGTTAATTAGAGAGCGCCAATTAGAGAGCGTTAATTAGGGCGGGGTTCATTAATGGGTTTGGGACTGAACCATTCAGTGCCGATCACGGGGGGTCGGGGGTGTGTTAATTACCAGGAGCTCATTAAGGTGCGTTAATTAACGATCACATTCCTTATGGAACCCTCATTAAAGGGCTCACTCAGGTGTCAATCATTACCGATAATTAATTAATGGTCGTTCGTTAATGAAGCTTCATTAATGGGTTTGGGACTGAACCATTCAGTGCCTATCACGGGGGGGTGTGTTAATTACCAGGAGCTCATTAAGGTGCGTTAATTAACGATCACATTCCTTAAGGAACCCTCATTAAAGGGCTCACTCAGGTGTCAATCATTACCGATAATTAATTAACGGCCGCTCGTTAATGAAGGTTCATTAATGGGTTTGGGACTGAACCATTCAGTGCCGATCACGGGGGGGGTGTGTGTTAATTACCAGGAGCTCATTAAGGTGCGTTAATTAACGATCACATTCCTTAAGGAACCCTCATTAAAGGGCTCACTCAGGTGTCAATCATTACTGATAATTAATTAATGTCAGTTCATTAACACCTGGGCATTGGTGGGGGTTTGGGACTGAACCATTCAGTACCGATCACGGGGGGGTGTGTGTTAATTACCAGGAGCTCATTAAGGCACCTTAATTAACGACCCCGTGGCTCCAGACACGCCCATTAAAGGGCTCACTCAGGTGTCAATCATTACCGATAATTAATTAATGTCAGCTCATTAACACCTGGGCATTGGTGGGGGTTTGGGACTGAACCATTCAGTACCGATCACGGGGGGGTGTGTTAATTACCAGGAGCTCATTAAGGCACCTTAATTAACGACCCCGTGGCTCCAGACACGCCCATTAAAGGGCTCACTCAGGTGTCAATCATTACCGATAATTAATTAACGGCCGCTCGTTAATGAAGGTTCATTAATGGGTTTGGGACTGAACCATTCAGTGCCGATCACGGGGGGGTGTGTGTTAATTACCAGGAGCTCATTAAGGTGCGTTAATTAACGATCACATTCCTTATGGAACCCTCATTAAAGGGCTCACTCAGGTGTCAATCATTACCGATAATTAATTAATGTCAGTTCATTAACACCTGGGCATTGGTGGGGGTTTGGGACTGAACCATTCAGTGCCGATCACGGGGGTGTGTGTTAATTACCAGGAGCTCATTAAGGTGCGTTAATTAACGATCACATTCCTTAAGGAACCCTCATTAAAGGGCTCACTCAGGTGTCAATCATTACCGATAATTAATTAATGTCAGTTCATTAACACCTGGGCATTGGTGGGGGTTTGGGACTGAACCATTCAGTGCCGATCACGGGGGGGTGCGTTAATTACCAGGAGCTCATTAAGGTGCGTTAATTAACGATCACATTCCTTATGGAACCCTCATTAAAGGGCTCACTCAGGTGTCAATCATTACCGATAATTAATTAATGTCAGTTCATTAACACCTGGGCATTGGTGGGGGTTTGGGACTGAACCATTCAGTGCCGATCACGGGGGGGGTGCGTTAATTACCAGGAGCTCATTAAGGCGCCTTAATTAACGACCCCGTGGCTCCAGACACGCCCATTAAAGGGCTCACTCAGGTGTCAATCATTACTGATAATTAATTAATGTCAGTTCATTAACACCTGGGCATTGGTGGGGGTTTGGGACTGAACCATTCAGTGCCTATCACGGGGGGGTGTGTGTTAATTACCAGGAGCTCATTAAGGCGCCTTAATTAACGACCCCGTGGCTCCTGACAGGCCCAGACAGGCTCATTAAAACCCGACCATCATTACCAAAACCTAATTAACGCTCCCTCATTAAGACACGCCCTTCACCAACAACCCCGGACCCAACCCACGCTGATCTCAGCGGGGTGGGAGGGGTTTCCCCACCCGCGCCCCTCGTTAATCCCTCCCTAACGAGCGGGGGCGGCGCTAATTAAGAGCGAGGGCGTTAATGAGGAGGGCGTGGTTAATTGCTGACCGGTGATGGGCGGTCTCTTGTACTGGGCGCTCTTGAGGTGCTCCTCCACCAGCTTGGGCGTGACGCAGATGACGTGCTGCCCCTTCCAGTACTTGACCATGTTCAGCGACTGCAGCGTGCTGATGATGTCGGTCTGAGTGATGCTGGTCATCTGGCTGGGGACACAGAGTGACCACAGTGACCGCTGAGTGACCACAGTGACCGCTGAGTGACCACAGTGACCACTGACCCATGGGAGTGACCACAGTGACCACAGTGACCACAGTGACCACAGGGATCACTGCACCGAGCACAGGGGCTGATGATGTCGGTCTGAGTGATGCTGGTCATCTGGCTGGGGACAGAGTGACCACAGTGACCGCTGAGTGACCACCGAGTGACCACTGACCCATGGGAGTGACCACCGAGTGACCACAGTGACCACCGAGTGACCACAGTGACCACAGTGACCACAGTGACCGCAGTGACCACTGACCCATGGGAGTGACCACAGTGACCACAGGGATCACTGCACCGAGCACCGGGGCTGATGATGTCGGTCTGAGTGATGCTGGTCATCTGGCTGGGGACAGAGTGACCACAGTGACCGCTGAGTGACCACAGTGACCGCCGAGTGACCACAGTGACCGCTGAGTGACCACCGAGTGACCACAGTGACCACTGACCCATGGGAGTGACCACAGTGACCACAGGGATCACTGCACCGAGCACTGGGGCTGATGATGTCGGTCTGAGTGATGCTGGTCATCTGGCTGGGGACACAGAGTGACCACAATGACCACAGTGACCACCGAGTGACCACAGTGACCACAGTGACCACAGTGACCGCTGAGTGACCACCGAGTGACCACCGAGTGACCACAGTGACCACAGTGACCACAGTGACCACAGTGACCACAGGGATCACTGCACCGAGCACCGGGGCTGATGATGTCGGTCTGAGTGATGCTGGTCATCTGGCTGGGGACACAGAGTGACCACAGTGACCACAGTGACCACAGTGACCGCTGAGTGACCGCTGAGTGACCACTGACCCATGGGAGTGACCACAGTGACCACAGTGACCACAGTGACCACAGTGACCACAGTGACCACAGGGATCACTGCACCGAGCACCGGGGCTGATGATGTCGGTCTGAGTGATGCTGGTCATCTGGCTGGGGACAGAGTGACCACAGTGACCGCTGAGTGACCACCGAGTGACCACAGTGACCACAGTGACCACAGTGACCACAGGGATCACTGCACCGAGCACCGGGGCTGATGATGTCGGTCTGAGTGATGCTGGTCATCTGGCTGGGGACAGAGTGACCACAATGACCACAGTGACCACAGTGACCGCTGAGTGACCACAGTGACCACTGACCCATGGGAGTGACCACAGTGACCACAGTGACCACAGTGACCACAGTGACCACAGGGATCACTGCACCGAGCACCGGGGCTGATGATGTTGGTCTGAGTGATGCTGGTCATCTGGCTGGGGACAGAGTGACCACAATGACCACAGTGACCGCTGAGTGACCACCAAGTGACCACAGTGACCGCTGAGTGACCACAGTGACCGCTGAGTGACCACAGTGACCGCTGAGTGACCACCGAGTGACCACCGAGTGACCACAGTGACCACAGTGACCACAGTGACCACAGGGATCACTGCACCAAGCACTGGGGCTGATGATGTCGGTCTGAGTGATGCTGGTCATCTGGCTGGGGACACAGAGTGACCACAGTGACCACAGTGACCGCTGAGTGACCACAGTGACCGCTGAGTGACCACAGTGACCGCTGAGTGACCACCGAGTGACCACAGTGACCACAGTGACCACAGTAACCGCTGAGTGACCACAGTGACCACAGTGACCACTGACCCATGGGAGTGACCACAGTGACCACAGAGACCACAGTGACCACTGAGTGACCACCGAGTGACCACTGACCCATGGGAGTGACCGAGTGACCACTGAGTGACCAGAGAGTGACCCCTGAGTGACCACAGTGACCCCTGAGTGACCCTGAGTGACCCCTGAGTGACCCCTGAGTGACCCCTGAGTGACCCTGAGTGACCACCGAGTGACCACAGTGACCACTGACCCATGGGAGTGACCAAGTGACCACTGAGTGACCCCTGAGTGACCCCTGAGTGACCCTGAGTGACCCCTGAGTGACCCCTGAGTGACCCTGAGTGACCCCTGAGTGACCCTGAGTGACCCCTGAGTGACCCCTGAGTGACCACTACCATTCCACACTGCCTTGCACTGCTTTTATGGGGTTTAACAGAACCATACTGGTCCATACTGGTCCATACTGGTCCATACTGGTCTCTATTGATCTCTATGGGGTTTTTTGGGCCCATACTGGTCTGTACTGGTCTGTACTGGTCTGTACTGGTCTGTACTGGTTTATACTGGTCCTACCTGAGGTCCTTGATGGACAGGGTCCCCCGGAAGTCCCTGAGGATCTCCCACACCCATTATCCATACGGGTCCATACTGGTCTATACTGGTCCATACTGGTTTCTATTGATCTCTATGGGGTTTTTTGGGCCCATACTGGTCTGTACTGGTCTGTACTGGTTTATACTGGTCCTACCTGAGGTCCTTGATGGACAGGGTCCCCCGGAAGTCCCTGAGGATCTCCCACACCCATTATCCATACTGGTCCATACTGGTCCATACTGGTTTCTATTGATCTCTATGGGGTTTTTTGGGGCCATACTGGTCTGTACTGGTCTGTACTGGTTTATACTGGTCCTACCTGAGGTCCTTGATGGACAGGGTCCCCCGGAAGTCCCTGAGGATCTCCCACACCCATTATCCATACTGGTCCATACTGGTCCATACTGGTTTCTATTGACCTCTATGGGGTTTTTTGGGCCCATACTGGTCTGTACTGGTCTGTACTGGTTTATACTGGTCCTACCTGAGGTCCTTGATGGACAGGGTCCCCCGGAAGTCCCTGAGGATCTCCCACACCCATTATCCATACTGGTCTATACTGGTCCATACTGGTTTCTATTGATCTCTATGGGGTTTTTTGGGCCCATACTGGTCTGTACTGGTCTGTACTGGTTTATACTGGTCCTACCTGAGATCCTTGATGGACAGGGTCCCCCGGAAGTCCCTGAGGATCTCCCACACCCATTATCCATACTGGTCCATACTGGTCTATACTGGTCCATACTGGTTTCTATTGATCTCTATGGGGTTTTTTGGGCCCATACTGGTCTGTACTGGTCCGTACTGGTTTATACTGGTCCTACCTGAGATCCTTGATGGACAGGGTCCCTCGGAAGTCCCTGAGGATCTCCCACACCCATTATCCATACTGGTCTATACTGGTCTATACTGGTTTCTATTGATCTCTATGGGGTTTTTTGGGCCCATACTGGTCTGTACTGGTCTGTACTGGTCTGTACTGGTCTGTACTGGTTTATACTGGTCCTACCTGAGGTCCTTGATGGACAGGGTCCCCCGGAAGTCCCTGAGGATCTCCCACACCCATTATCCATACTGGTCCATACTGGTTTCTATTGATCTCTATGGGGTTTTTTGGGCCCATACTGGTCTGTACTGGTCTGTACTGGTTTATACTGGTCCTACCTGAGATCCTTGATGGACAGGGTCCCCCGGAAGTCCCTGAGGATCTCCCACACCCATTATCCATACTGGTCCATACTGGTTTCTATTGATCTCTATGGGGTTTTTTGGGCCCATACTGGTCTGTACTGGTCTGTACTGGTCTGTACTGGTCCGTACTGGTTTATACTGGTCCTACCTGAGATCCTTGATGGACAGGGTCCCCCGGAAGTCCCTGAGGATCTCCCACACCCATTATCCATACTGGTCCATACTGGTTTCTATTGATCTCTATGGGGTTTTTTGGGCCCATACTGGTCTGTACTGGTCTGTACTGGTTTATACTGGTCCTACCTGAGGTCCTTGATGGACAGGGTCCCCCGGAAGTCCCTGAGGATCTCCCACACCCATTATCCATACTGGTCTATACTGGTCCATACTGGTTTCTATTGATCTCTATGGGGTTTTTTGGGCCCATACTGGTCTGTACTGGTCTGTACTGGTTTATACTGGTCCTACCTGAGGTCCTTGATGGACAGGGTCCCCCGGAAGTCCCTGAGGATCTCCCACACCCATTATCCATACTGGTCTATACTGGTCTATACTGGTTTCTATTGATCTCTATGGGGTTTTTTGGGCCCATACTGGTCTGTACTGGTCTGTACTGGTCTGTACTGGTCCGTACTGGTTTATACTGGTCCTACCTGAGGTCCTTGATGGACAGGGTCCCCCGGAAGTCCCTGAGGATCTCCAGCAGCACCCAGGACCAGTAACTGCGGTAGCTGAGCTTGCCCAGGTCCGAGAGCGGCTTCTCCGGGGAGCCCACGGTGCTCTCCAGCTTGGAGAGTTCATAACCTGCAATTCCCACCCAAAAATGAACCAAAATCACCCCAATCCCACCCAAAATCCCACCCTGAATTCCAGGGAATCCAAGGATTTTCAAGGGTCCCAAAATTCCCCACAAAAATCCCCAGATATCCCCAAAAATCCCCAAAATTCCCCACAAAAATCCCCAGACATCCCCAAAAATCCCCGCAAAAATCCCCAAAATTCCCCATAAAATCCCCATAAAAATCCCCCAAAAAATCCCCCAAATCCCCCCAAAAATCCCCAAAATCCCCCCCCAAAATCCCCAAAATCTCCCAAAAAATCCCCAAAATATCCCCAAAATATCCCCAAAATCGCCCCAAAAAATCCCCAAAATCTCCAAAAAATTCCCAAAATCTCCAAAAAATCTCGCCAAAAAATCCCCAAAATTCCCCCAAAAAATCCCCCAAATCTCCCCAAAAAATCCCCACGGAAAATTCTGAATTTTGACCCTGGTGCTCTCCAGCTTGGAGAGTTCATAACCTGCAATTCCCACCCAAAAATGAACCAAAATCACCCCAATCCCACCCAAAATCCCACCCTGAATTCCAGGGAATCCAAGGATTTTCAAGGGTCCCAAAATTCCCCACAAAAATCCCCAGATATCCCCAAAAATCCCCAAAATTCCCCACAAAAATCCCCAGATATCCCCAAAAATCCCCGCAAAAATCCCCAAAATTCCCCATAAAATCCCCATAAAAATCCCCCAAAAAATCCCCCAAATCCCCCCAAAAATCCCCAAAATCCCCCCCCAAAATCCCCAAAATCTCCCAAAAAATCCCCAAAATATCCCCAAAATATCCCCAAAATCACTCCAAAAAATCCCCAAAATCTCCAAAAAAATCCCCAAAATCTCCAAAAAATCTCGCCAAAAAATCCCCAAAATTCCCCCAAAAAATCCCCCAAATCTCCCCAAAAAAACCCCAAAAAATCCCCACGGAAAATTCTGAATTTTGACCCTGGTGCTCTCCAGCTTGGAGAGTTCATAACCTGCAATTCCCACCCAAAAATGAACCAAAATCACCCCAATCCCACCCAAAATCCCACCCTGAATTCCAGGGAATCCAAGGATTTTCAAGGGTCCCAAAATTCCCCACAAAAATCCCCAGATATCCCCAAAAATCCCCAAAATTCCCCCCAAAAATCCCCATAAAATCCCCATAAAAATCCCCACAAAACCTCCAAAAAATCCCCAAAATCCCCAAAAAATCCTCAAAATCTCCCCCAAAATAACCCCCAAAATATCCCCAAAAAATTCCCCAAAATCTCCCCAAAACAATCCCCAAATTCCCCCAAAAAATCCCCAAAAATCCCCAAAAATCCCCAAAATCTCCCCAAAAAAATCCCCAAAATCTCCCCAAAAAAAAATCCCCAAAAATCCCCAAAATCTCCCCAAAATCTCCCCAAAAAAAAGCAAAATCTCCCCAAAAAAACCCCAAAAACCTCCCCAAAAATCCCCAAAAATCCCCAAAAATCCCCAAAATCTCCCCAAAATGTCCCCAAAAAAAACCAAAACCTCCCCAAAAATCCCAAAAAAAATCCCCAAAATCCCCCCAAAAAATCCCCCAAATTTCTTCACTAATCCCAAAATCCTGCTGCAATTTCTCCCAAATCCCAGAAACCCCAAAATTCCCAATTTTTTTACCCCCCAAAAAAACCCCAAATATTCCAAAATTTTTGTTTTTTTTTTTTTCCTTTAATCCCCCAAAAATCCAACATTCCCAACGTTTCCTCTCCCATTTTTTTGGGGGTTTTTTTTTGTTTTTTTTTTTTTTTTCCCTCCCGATCTTTAAAACTCCCTAAAAATACCCAAAAAATCCCCAAAATTTTTGGGGATTTTTTGGGTTTTTTTGTTTTTTTTTTTTGTTTTTGGGAACTCACTGAAGGCGATGAGGAATTTTCCGTAACCCCGGCGCTGATACGGGGGCAGGGTCAGGATGCAAGCAACGTTGTTCCCGTCTGGGGACTCTTTTTCCTGCAAAAAATCCAAATTTTGGGCAAATTCCCAAAAAATTCCCAAATTTTCAGGTCTTTTCCGACAAAAAATTGGAATTTTTTGGGATTTTTTAGCATTTTTTTGGGGATTTTTTGGGGTTTTTTGGGGCATTCCGGAAATCCAGGTGAGGTCGTTCCCATCTGAGAATTTTTTTTCCTGCAAAAAATAAAAATTTTGGGCAAATTCCCAAAAAATTCCCAAATTTTCGGGTCTTTTCCGACAAAAAACTGGAATTTTTTGGGATTTTTTAGCATTTTTTGGGGATTTTTTGGGGGTTTTTTGGGGCATTCTGGAAATCCAGGTGAGGTCGTTCCCGTCTGAGAATTTTTTTCCTGCAAAAAATCCAAATTTTGGGCAAATTCCCAAAAAATTCCCAAATTTTCGGGTCTTTTCTGACAAAAAATTGGAATTTTTGGGGATTTTTTAGCATTTTTTTGGGGATTTTTTGGGGGTTTTTTGGGGCATTCTGGAAATCCAGGTGAGGTCGTTCCCGTCTGAGAATTTTTTTCCTGCAAAAAATCCAAATTTTGGGCAAATTCCCAAAAAATTCCCAAATTTTCGGGTCTTTTCCGACAAAAAATTGGAATTTTTTGGATTTTTTAGCATTTTTTTGGGATTTTTTGGGGTTTTTTGGGGCATTCTGGAAATCCAGGTGAGGTCGTTCCCGTCTGAGAATTTTTTTCCTGGGAAAAATCCAAATTTTGGGCAAATTCCCAAAAAATTCCCAAATTTTCGGGTCTTTTCCGACAAAAAATTGGAATTTTTGGGGATTTTTTAGCATTTTTTGGGGATTTTTTGGGGGTTTTTGGGGCATTCCGGAAATCCAGGTGAGGTCGTTCCCGTCTGAGAATTTTTTTCCTGCAAAAAATAAAAATTTTGGGCAAATTCCCAAAAAATTCCCAAATTTTCGGGTCTTTTCCGACAAAAAATTGGAATTTTTTGGGATTTTTTAGCATTTTTTTGGGATTTTTTTGGGGGTTTTTTGGGGCATTCCGGAAATCCAGGTGAGGTCGTTCCCGTCTGAGAATTTTTTTTTCTGCAAAAAATCAAAATTTTGGGCAAATTCCCAAAAAATTCCCAAATTTTCGGGTCTTTTCCGACAAAAAATTGGAATTTTTGGCGATTTTTTAGCATTTTTTTGGGATTTTTTGGGGGTTTTTGGGGCATTCCGGAAATCCAGGTGAGGTCGTTCCCATCTGAGAATTTTTTTCCTGCAAAAAATAAAAATTTTGGGCAAATTCCCAAAAAATTCCCAAATTTTCGGGTCTTTTCCGACAAAAAATTGGAATTTTTGGCGATTTTTTAGCATTTTTTTGGGATTTTTTGGGGGTTTTTTGGGGCATTCTGGAAATCCAGGTGAGGTCGTTCCCGTCTGGGAATTTTTTTTCCTGCAAAAAATCCAAAATTTTGGGCAAATTTGGGGATTTTGAATTTGCTTCAGGTGAGAGAAAGAAGCCCCAGGTATACCCAGGTGTGCCCAGGTACCCCCAGGCATATCCAGGTGTGTCCCAGGTGTGTCCCAGGTGTGTCCCAGGTGTGTCCCAGGTGCCCCCAGTTGTACCCACGTGAACCCCAGGTGCCCTCAGGTACCCCCAGGTATATCCAGGTGTGGCTCAGGTGCGCCCAGGTGTTTCCCAGGTATATCCAGGTGCCCCCTGCTGTGCTCAGGTGTATCCAGGTGCCCCCAGGTATATGCAGGTGTGCTCAGGTGTACCCCCAGGTATCTCCCAGGTGCCCCCACATGTATCCAGGTGCCCCCACGTGTGCCCAGGTGTACCCCAGGTGCTCCCAGGTGTACCCCACTTGCATCCAGGTGTTCCCAGGTGCTTCCAGGTGTATCCCACGTACCCCCAGGTGCACCCCACTTTTATTCAGGTGCCCCCACGTGTGCCCAGGTGTGTCCCAGGTGTACCCCAGGTACCCCCAGGTGCTCCAAGATGTACCCCACTTGTATCCAGGTGTCCCCAGGTGTATCCAGGTGTACCCCAGGTACCCCCAGGTGTATCCCAGGTGCTCCCAGGTGCACCCCACTTGTATCCAGGTGCCCCCACGTGTACCCAGGTGTGTCCCAGGTGCACCCCAGGTGCTCCCAGGTGTGTCCCAGGTGTATCCCAGGTACATCCAGGTGTGTTCCAGGTGTGTCCCAGGTGTACCCCAGGTGCTCCCAGGTGCATCCCAGGTGCATCCAGGTGTGTCCCAGGTGTATCCAGGTGCTCCCAGGTGCATCCAGGTGTGTCCCAGGTGTACCCCAGGTACATCCAGGTGTGTTCCAGGTGTGTCCCAGGTGTACCCCAGGTGCTCCCAGGTGCATCCAGGTGTGTCCCAGGTGTACCCAGGTGCTCCCAGGTGCACCCCAGGTGCTCCCAGGTGTATCCAGGTGTACCCCAGGTACATCCAGGTGTGTTCCAGGTGTGTCCCAGGTACCCCCAGGTGTACCCCAGGTGCTCCCAGGTGCCCCCAGGTGCGCTCACCTTGGAGAAGTAGCCCACGATGTGCGCGCCCTGGCGATCGACCTCGGTGAGCAGGTAGAACACGAAGGGCTCCACGTCGAAGTAGAGCGTCTTGTGGTCCAGGAACAGCTTGGCCAGCAGGCACAGGTTCTGGCAATAGATCTGAGCAGGGCACACCTGAGCGCTCACCTGGGCACACCTGCACCGCCCCAAAGGCCCCCAAAAAAATCCCCAAAAAAATCCCGCAAAAAATCCCCCCCAAAATGACCCAAAAAGGGTCAAAAATCAACCCAGGTTTCTCAACAGGTGAGAGGATTCTGTTCACAGGACAGGTGAGCACACCTGAGCGCTCACCTGGGCACACCTGCAGCGCCCCAAAACCCCCCCAAAAAAATCCCCAAAAAAATCCCGCAAAAAATCCCCCCCAAAAATGACCCAAAAAGGGCCAAAAATCAACCCAGGTTTCCCAACAGGTGAGAGGATTCTGTTCACAGGACAGGTGAGCACACCTGAGCGCTCACCTGGGCACACCTGGAGTGTCAAAATCCCATCAAAATCCCCCCAGAAAATCCCACAAAAAATGAGCCAGGTGAGATGATTTTGTTGCCAGGACAGGTGAGCACACCTGGGAGCTCACCTGGGCACACCTGGGCGCTCACCTTGTGGTCCTTGCCGTCCACCTCGTACACGGAGATGTTTCCCTTCCGGTAAATCTCGCGGCCCGGCGGCTGTCGCCATTGGCACTGGCCCTGCACAGGTGAGACAGGTGAGGGTCAGGTGCGGCACAGGTGTGACCGGGTGTGTCCCAGGTGAGCTCAGGTGTGCCCCAGGTGTGTTCGTGTGTGCCAGGTGTAAACCAGGTGTAGCCCAGGTGCTTCCTAGGTGAGGCTCAAGCGTATCCCAAATGTACCCAGGTGTGCTAAGGTGGGCCCCAGGTGTATCCCAGGTGTGCCCAGGTGTATTCAGGTGTGGCTTAGGTGTGTTCAGGTGCACCCCAGTGTGTGAAGGCGTGCCCAGGTGTGTCCCACATGCACCCAGTTGTACCGAGGCCTATCCCAGGCGCACCAGGTGTGTGCCCAGGTGTATCCCAGGTGTACCAGGTGTCTCCAGCTGCATCCAGGTGTGTCCCATGTGTACTCAGGTGCCCCCAGGTGTATCCCAGCTGTCCCCAGGTATATTCCAGCTGTACCCAGCTGTACTCAGGTGTATCCCAGGTCCCAGGTGCGCCCAGGTGTATCCCAGCTGTCCCCAGGTGTGTTCCAGGTATACCCAGGTGTATCCCAGCTGCCCCCAGGTGTGTCCCAGGTGTATCCCAGGTGTATCCCAGCTGCCCCCAGGTGTGTCCCAGGTGTATCCCAGGTGTATCCCAGCTGTCCCCAGCTGCCCCCAGGTGTGTCCCAGCTGCCCCCAGGTGTATCCCAGCTGCCCCCAGGTGTGTTCCAGGTGCCCCCAGGTGTCTCCCAGCTGCCCCCAGGTGTGTTCCAGGTGCCCCCAGGTGTGTCCCAGCTGCCCCCAGGTGTGTTCCAGGTGCCCCCAGGTGTGTCCCAGCTGCCCCCAGGTGTGTCCCAGCTGCCCCCAGGTGTGTCCCAGCTGCCCCCAGGTGTATCCCAGGTGCCCCCAGGTGTGTTCCAGGTGCCCCCAGGTGTGTCCCAGCTGCCCCCAGGTGTGTTCCAGGTGCCCCCAGGTGTGTCCCAGCTGCCCCCAGGTGTGTCCCAGGTGTACCCAGGTGTGTCCCAGCTGCCCCCAGGTGTATCCCAGCTGCCCCCAGGTGTGTTCCAGGTGTGCCCAGGTGTATCCCAGCTGCCCCCAGGTGTGTTCCAGCTGCCCCCAGGTGTGTTCCAGGTGTGCCCAGGTGTATCCCAGCTGCCCCCAGGTGTATCCCAGCTGCCCCCAGGTGTGTTCCAGGTGTACCCAGGTGTATCCCAGCTGCCCCCAGGTGTGTTCCAGGTGCCCCCAGGTGTGTTCCAGGTGCCCCCAGGTGTGTTCCAGGTGTATCCCAGCTGTCCCCAGCTGCCCCCAGGTGTGTTCCAGGTGCCCCCAGGTGTGTCCCAGCTGCCCCCAGGTGTGTCCCCAGCTGCCCCCAGGTGTGTTCCAGGTGCCCCCAGGTGTGTCCCAGCTGCCCCCAGGTGTGTTCCAGGTGTACCCAGGTGTATCCCAGCTGTCCCCAGCTGCCCCCAGGTGTGTCCCAGGTGTACCCAGGTGTATCCCAGCTGCCCCCAGGTGTGTTCCAGGTGTGCCCAGGTGTATCTCAGCTGCCCCCAGGTATATTCCAGCTGTACCCAGCTGTACTCAGGTGTATCCCAGGTCCCAGGTGTGCCCAGGTGTATCCCAGGTGCGCCCAGGTGTATCCCAGGTGCCCCCAGGTGTATCCCAGGTGCCCCCAGGTGTGTTCCAGGTGCCCCCAGGTGTATCCCAGGTGCCCCCAGGTGTGTTCCAGGTGCCCCCAGGTGTGTCCCAGCTGCCCCCAGGTGTGTTCCAGGTGTGCCCAGGTGTATCCCAGCTGCCCCCAGGTGTATCCCAGCTGCCCCCAGGTGTGTTCCAGCTGCCCCCAGGTGTGTTCCAGGTGTGCCCAGGTGTATCCCAGCTGCCCCCAGGTGTGTTCCAGCTGCCCCCAGGTGTGTTCCAGGTGTGCCCAGGTGTATCCCAGCTGCCCCCAGGTGTATCCCAGCTGCCCCCAGGTGTGTTCCAGCTGCCCCCAGGTGTGTTCCAGGTGTGCCCAGGTGTATCCCAGCTGCCCCCAGGTGTGTTCCAGGTGTGCCCAGGTGTATCCCAGCTGCCCCCAGGTGTATCCCAGCTGCCCCCAGGTGTATCCCAGCTGTCCCCAGCTGCCCCCAGGTGTGTTCCAGGTGTACCCAGGTGTATCCCAGCTGCCCCCAGGTGTGTTCCAGGTGTACCCAGGTGTGTCCCAGCTGCCCCCAGGTGTATCCCAGCTGCCCCCAGGTGTGTCCCAGCTGCCCCCAGGTGTGTCCCAGCTGCCCCCAGGTGTATCCCAGCTGTCCCCAGCTGCCCCCAGGTGTGCCCAGGTGTGCCCAGGTGAGTACCAGGTGCAGCCGGTAGCTCCTCTCGTACTTCATGTACTTGAGGCAGAACTCGCAGATCCAGAGCTTCGGCTGCTTCCCATAATCCTCCGGGAACGGCGAGAAGTACCAGGCGTCGATCTCGTAGTGCCCGATGTGGATCTTGTCCACGTACTTCACCTTGGTGATCTGCAGGTGAGCGCAGGTGAGCGCACCTGGAGCGCCCCAATCCCCAGGGGGAAAATCCCACAAACAATTCCCAGAGAAATCTCCCCCCCCTCCCCCCAAAAAAAAAAAAAAAAAAAAAAAAAAAAGACACAAAACCGGCCCGGGATCCCTCCCAGGTGAGAGGATTGCGTTCACGGCACACCTGGGCACACCTGGGCACACCTGGGCACACCTGGAGAGCCCAAATCCCATAAAAATCCCATAAAAATCCCCAAAAAATGTCCTAAATCCTGTTCAGGTGACGATCTCCAGGTGTTTACAGAGCAGGTGAGCACACCTGGACACACCTGGGGGTACCTGGGGCACACCTGGGGCACACCTGGGGGTACCTGAGCACACCTGGGGCACACCTGGGGGTACCTGGGACACACCTGGGGGTACCTGGACACACCTGGGGGTACCTGAGCACACCTGGGGGTACCTGGGGCACACCTGGGGGTACCTGGGACACACCTGGGGGTACCTGGGACACACCTGGGGCACACCTGGGGCACACCTGGGGGTACCTGGGACACACCTGGGGGTACCTGAGCACACCTGGGGGTACCTGGGGCACACCTGGGGGTACCTGAGCACACCTGGGGGTACCTGGGACACACCTGGGGGTACCTGGGACACACCTGGGGGTACCTGGACACACCTGGGGGTACCTGAGCACACCTGGGGGTACCTGGGACACACCTGGGGGTACCTGGGACACACCTGGGGGTACCTGAGCACACCTGGGGGTACCTGGGGCACACCTGGGGGTACCTGAGCACACCTGGGGGTACCTGGGACACACCTGGGGGTACCTGGGGCACACCTGGGGCACACCTGGGGGTATCTGGGGCACACCTGGGGGTACCTGGGGCACACCTGGGGGTACCTGAGCACACCTGGGGCACACCTGGGGGTATCTGGGGCACACCTGGGGCACACCTGGGGGTACCTGGGGCACACCTGGGGTTACCTGAGCACACCTGGGGCACACCTGGGGGTACCTGGGACACACCTGGGGCACACCTGGGGGTATCTGGGGCACACCTGGGGGTACCTGGGACACCCCTGGAGGTACCTGAGCACACCTGGGGGTACCTGGGGCACACCTGGGGCACACCTGGGACACACCTGGAATTCTGGGATGCCCCATTCCCCACTCACCGCCTCGTGCTCCTTCTCCAGCGCCGCCGTGGTCGGATCCATCTCGGCGTAGGTCTGCCAAAACCAGTATGGACCAGTATGAACCAGTAACAACCAGCACAAACCAGCACAGACCGATACGGACCAGTACGGACCAATAAAAACCAGCAACAACCAGTAGAGACCAGTGGTCAGCACACTCCCAGTCCATCCCAGTCCATCCCAGTCCATCCCAGTCCATCCCAGTGCCCCCTAAAGCAATCCCAGTTCCCTTTAACTCCAGCCCACTCCTCTCCCAGTGCCTCCCAGTTTATCCCAGTCCCCTCTAACTCCATTCCAGTCCCTCCCAGTGCCCCCAAATCCCCTCCCAGTCCATCCCAGTGCCCTCCCAGTCCCCTTCAAATCCACCCCAGTCCCCTCCCAGTTTATTCCAGTCCCTTCCAGTCCCCTTTTAACTCCCTCCTGGTTCCCTCCCAATCCATCCCAGTCTCTCCCAGTCCATCCCAGTTCCCTCTAACTCCCTCCCAGTCCACCCCAGTCCCCTCCCAGTTTATCCCAGTCCATCCCAGTCCATTTTAACTCCCTCCCAGTCCCCTTTAACACCATCCCAGTCCACCCCAGTCCCTCCCAGTCCCCTTTAACTCCCCCCCAGTCCCTCCCAGTCCAACCCAGTCCCCTCTAACTCCCCCCCAGTCCCTCCCAGTCCCCTCTAACTCCGTCCCAGTCCACCCCAGTCCCCTCCCAGTTTATCCCAGTCCATCCCAGTTCCCTCTAACTCCCTCCCAGTCCACCCCAGTCCCCTCCGAGTCTATCCCAGTCCATCCCAGTCCACTTTAACTCCCTCCCAGTCCCCTTTAACTCCATCCCAGTCCACCCCAGTCCCTCCCAGTCCGCTTTAACTCCCCCCCAGTCCCTCCCAGTCCAACCCAGTCCCCTCTAACTCCCTCCCAGTCCAACCCAGTCCCCTCTAACTCCCCCCCAGTCCCTCCCAGTCCCCTCTAACTCCCTCCCAGTCCAACCCAGTCCCCTCTAACTCTCTCCCAGTCCCTCCCAGTCCCCTCTAACTCCCTCCCAGTCCAACCCAGTCCCCTCTAACTCCCTCCCAGTCCACCCCAGTCCCCTCTAACTCCCTCCCAGTCCCTCCCAGTCCCCTCTAACTCCCCCCCAGTCCCTCCCAGTCCCCTCTAACTCCCTCCCAGTCCACCCCAGTCCCCTCTAACTCCCCCCCAGTCCCTCCCAGTCCCCTCCCAGTCCCTCCCAGTACCTTCTGCACGTGGTTGATCTCGTCGTGTTTCCGTTTCTGGTTCCGGGTGATTTTGCGCTCGGGTTCCGCCAGTTCCCCCAGGAACGGTTCCGAGCTCTTCTGGGCCGCCTCCTTCAGGCTCTTGGACAGAGCCAGGCGGTTCCGGTCCACCCACTCGTCCAGCCGCCGGTTAACTGGGAGCACTGGTTTGTACTGGGAGCACTGGGACCGTCCCAGTCCACCCCATCCCGACCATTCTGTTCCAATCCTGCTAAATCCCCCTGCGCTGGTTTGTACTGGTTTGTACTGGGAGCCATCCCCAGCCGGTTCCGGTCCACCCACTCGTCCAGCCGCCGGTTAACTGGGAGCACTGGTTTGTACTGGGAGCACTGGGACCGTCCCAGTCCACCCCATCCCGACCATTCTGTTCCAATCCTGCTAAATCCCCCTGCGCTGGTTTGTACTGGTTTGTACTGGGAGCCATCCCCAGCCGGTTCCGGTCCACCCACTCGTCCAGCCGCCGGTTAACTGGGAGCACTGGTTTGTACTGGGAGCACTGGGACCGTCCCAGTCCACCCCATCCCGACCATTCTGTTCCAATCCTGCTAAATCCCCCTGCGCTGGTTTGTACTGGTTTGTACTGGGAGCCATCCCCAGCCGGTTCCGGTCCACCCACTCGTCCAGCCGCCGGTTAACTGGGAGCACTGGTTTGTACTGGGAGCACTGGGACCGTCCCAGTCCACCCCATCCCGACCATTCTGTTCCAATCCTGCTAAATCCCCCTGCGCTGGTTTGTACTGGTTTGTACTGGGAGCCATCCCCAGCCGGTTCCGGTCCACCCACTCGTCCAGCCGCCGGTTAACTGGGAGCACTGGTTTGTACTGGGAGCACTGGGACCGTCCCAGTCCACCCCATCCCGACCATTCTGTTCCAATCCTGCTAAATCCCCCTGCGCTGGTTTGTACTGGTTTGTACTGGGAGCCATCCCCAGCCGGTTCCGGTCCACCCACTCGTCCAGCCGCCGGTTAACTGGGAGCACTGGTTTGTACTGGGAGCACTGGGACCGTCCCAGTCCACCCCATCCCGACCATTCTGTTCCAATCCTGCTAAATCCCCCTGCGCTGGTTTGTACTGGTTTGTACTGGGAGCACTGGGACCGTCCCAGTCCCCCCCAATGCCTCCCAGTCCTTCCCAGTTTGTCCCAGTCCATCCCAATCCCCTCCCAGCCCCCTCCCAGTTCCTCCCAGTATATCCCAGTACATCCCAGTACTCACATCCCACGTAGTGCACGTAGAACTCCTCCCGCGCCTCCTGCTCGTTCAGACGGGACTGGATCACCTCGGCCGAGTCTGGAACAAACTGGGACCAGTAACAAACTGGGAATGGACTGGGAACGGGACTGGAACAATCTGGGACCAGTAACAAACTGGGAATGGACTGGGAACGGGACTAGAACAAACTGGGACCAGTAACAAACTGGGAATGGACTGGGAACGGGACTAGAACAAACTGGGACCAGTAACAAACTGGGAATGGACTGGGAACGGGACTAGAACAAACTGGGACCAGTAACAAACTGGGAATGGACTGGGAACGGGACTAGAACAATCTGGGACCAGTAACAAACTGGGAATGGACTGGGAACGGGACTAGAACAATCTGGGACCAGTAACAAACTGGGAATGGACTGGGAACAGGACTGGAACAATCTGGGACCAGTAACAAACTGGGAATGGACTGGGAACGGGACTAGAACAAACTGGGACCAGTAACAAACTGGGAATGGACTGGGAACGGGACTAGAACAAACTGGGACCAGTAACAAACTGGGAATGGACTGGGAACGGGACTAGAACAAACTGGGACCAGTAACAAACTGGGAATGGACTGGGAACAGGACTGGAACAATCTGGGACCAGTAACAAACTGGGAATGGACTGGGAACGGGACTGGAACAAACTGGGACCAGTAACAAAAAGGGAATGGACTGGGAACGGGACTGGAACAAACTGGGACCAGTAACAAACTGGGAATGGACTGGGAACAGGACTAGAACAAACTGGGACCAGTAACGAACTGGGAATGGACTGGGAACGGGACTGGAACAAACTGGGACCAGTAACAAACTGGGAATGGACTGGGAACGGGACTGGAACAAACTGGGACCAGTAACAAACTGGGAATGGACTGGGAACGGGACTGGAACAAACTGGGACCAGTAACAAACTGGGAATGGACTGGGAACGGGACTAGAACAAACTGGGACCAGTAACAAACTGGGAATGGGACTGGAACGAACTGGGACCAGTAAAAAAATGGGAATGGACTGGGAATGGGACTGGAACAAACTGGGACCAGTAACGAACTGGGACCAGTAACGAACTGGGACCAGTAACTAACTGGGAATGGACTGGGAACGGGACTGGGACCAGTTCTGAAGCAGGGGGGGACTGAGAATGGCATTGAGACCAGTTCCCCATTCCCAGTATTCCCAGTTCCCCCAGTCCCATTCCCAGTACTCGCAGTCCTTCAAGTACCCCGCTCCCAGCACTCCCAGTATCCCTTTCCCAGTATTCCCAGTACCCTTTTCCCAGTGCTCCCAGTATCCCATTCCCAGCATCCCGCTCCCAGCATCCCGCTCCCAGCGCTCCCAGTTTCCCGCTCCCAGCGCTCCCAGTGCTCCCAGTATCCCATTCCCAGCATCCCGCTCCCAGCATCCCGCTCCCAGCGCTCCCAGTTTCCCGCTCCCAGCGCTCCCAGTGCTCCCAGTACAGCACTCACGCCAGCTCCCATCGGCCCTCCTGCACAAATACGTCTCCCCGATCTCCACCGCCACCTCCGCGTCCCTCGCAGGCCCCGCCGCTCCCTGAGGGCCCCGAGCGGTGCCGGGACCCCCCCCGGGAATTCCCGGAGCCTCCGGAGCCGCTCGGGGCCCTCCCGGGGCCCCCCCGGACCCTCCCGGGGCCTCCGCGGCCGCTCCGGGGCCGCCGCCGCTCGCCGCCGCCATCTTGGAGCGCGCCGGAAGTGACGAGTAGGGCGGGAAGCGTTGCTAAGAGACGGCGGAAATAGCGGGGCTCGGTCGCTAGGAAACGACGTAAAGGGCGGAAATTGGTCACTAGGACAGGACGTAAAGCACGGAAATCGGGCGCTAGAACACGACGGAAAGGGCGGGAATTGGTTGCTAGGACACGACGTAAAGGGCGGAAATGGGTTGCTAGGACACGACGTAAAGGGCGGGAATTGGTCGCTAAGAGACGACGTAAAGCGCGGCGCTTGTTCCAAATTCCCGATTTTTTTTTTACCCCAAATCCCCAAATTTTTTCCCCCAAATCTCCTTTTTTATTTTTATTCTTTTTTATTTTTATTCTCTTTTTTTTCTTTTGTTAAGCGCAAATTCCCGCTTTTTTGGGTTAAAATTCCCCAGGTTTTTTTCGCGCCGAATTCCCAATTATTATTTTTTTATTATTATTATTATTATTTTTATTTTTTATTTTTTATTATTTTTTAACCTCAACTTCCCAATTTTTTTACCCCCAAATTCCCGATTTTTTTCCCCGGGGGAGGGGGAGGGGAATTTCCCGGGATTCCCCCTCCCCCTCCCCCTCGATGACGTCACCGTGACGTCACCGTGACGTCACTCAGAACCTTCGGACTTTGCCCCTCCCCCACCCGAGGAAATGGAAGCGCTCCGGTACCGGGGGGGGGGGGGGGGGGGGGGAGAAATTTGGGAAAATTTTGGGAAATTTTGGGAAAATTTGAGGAAATTCGAGGAGATCTGGGGGAATTTTGGGAAAATTCGCGGTGAAATTTGGGGGATTTGGGGAAAATTTGGGAAAATTTTGGGAAATTCGGGGTGGATTTAATGGAAATTTTTGGGGAATTCGGGGTGGATTTAATGGAAATTTTTGGGGAATTCGGGGGGGATTTAATGGAATTTTTTTGGGAATTCGGGGGGGATTTAATGGAATTTTTTTGGGTGGATTTTTTGGGGATTTGAGGGAATTTTTTTGTTGAAATTTCGGGGGAATTTGAGGGAATTTCGGGTGGATTTTGGGTGGATTTTTTGGGGATTTGAGGGAATTTTTTTGTTGAAATTTTGTGTGGATTTGAGGGAATTTCGGGGAGGAATTTTGGAGGAAATCCGAGTGATTTTTTATTTTCTTTTTTTTAAAATTTTCTTTTATTTTTATTTTCTTTTTTTCTTTTTTTCCTTTTTTTTTTTTTTGAACCGGGAGGCGGCTTTCCTTTTTTTAAAATTATTTTATTTTTTAATCAATTTTATTATTTTCTTTTTAATTAATTTAATTCTTTTCTTTTTTTAAATAATTTAATTATTTAATTTTAAAATTAATTTAATTATTTTATTTTTAAATTAATTTAATTTTTTATATTTAAATTAATTTAATTATTTTATTTTTAATTAATTTAATTATTTAATTTTTAAACTAATTTAATTATTTAATTTTTAAAATTAATTTAATGATTTTATTTTTTAATTAATTTAATTATTTATTTTTAATTAATTTAATTATTTTATTTTTAAATTAATTTAATTATTTAATTTTTAAAATTAATTTAATGATTTTATTTTTAAAATTAATTTAATTATTTAATTTTTTAAAATTAATTTAATTATTTAATTTTAAAAATTAATTTAATGATTTTATTTTTTAAATTAATTTAATTATTTTATTTTTAAATTAATTTAATTATTTAATTTTTTAAATTAATTTAATGATTTTATTTAATTAATTTAATTATCTTCTTTATTAATTTAATTATTTAATTTTTAAAATTAATTTTATGATTTTGTTTTTTTAATTAATTTACTTACCTTTTTTTATTACTTTAATTATTTAATTTTTTAAATTAATTCAATGACTTTATTTTTTAAAATTAATTTAATTATTTTCTAATTAATTGTTTTATTTTTTTATTTTTTTTAAACCCCCCCTCCCCCACTCCCCTCCCCCCCCCTCCCCCTCCCCCTCCCCTCCCCCAAAGCTCCTGGACCCGACGTTTTTGGAACCCCTCCCCCACCCCCCCCCGCCCCTCCCCCACCCCCCCCAGGCCCTTCTGATCATTCCAGGGGGGTGGGGGAGGGGCGGCCCCGGGGGGTCCTGGCGGCGAATTTGGGGGAGCTTCAGGAGCAGGTGGGGGCCCCTCCCCCCACCCCCAAATTAACGTTAATTAAACCCCGTTCATTAACGAGGCTCCTCCCCTTGGAAA
>NC_085081.1:667816-702706 GCF_963662255.1 Cinclus cinclus
CACCTGGATGAGTCAGGACACACCTGGATGAGGACAGGACACACCTGGATGAGGCAGGACACACCTGGATGAGGCAGGGACACACCTGCACACACCTGGATGAGGCAGGACACACCTGGATGAGGCAGGGACACACCTGCACACACCTGGATGAGGAGAGGACACACCTGGATGAGGCAGGACACACCTGGATGAGTCAGGACACACCTGGATGAGGACAGGACACACCTGGATGAGGCAGGACACACCTGGATGAGGCAGGGACACACCTGCACACACCTGGATGAGGCAGGACACACCTGGATGAGGCAGGGACACACCTGCACACACCTGGATGAGGAGAGGACACACCTGGATGAGGCAGGACACACCTGGATGAGTCAGGACACACCTGGATGAGGCAGGACACACCTGGATGAGTCAGGACACACCTGGATGAGGCAGGGACACGCACAGTGCCGCATTTACCTGTCCTGTTTCTGCCTCACCTGGCCTTAGAATCCCGGGGTTGCTTCGTTTTGTTTTCTCACCTGCGCAGGTGTGTCTCACCCGTTCTCACCTGCGCAGGTTCGTGTACGCCAAGGACCGCACGGACCGGATCCGTACCTGCGCCATCCTGTGCCACATTTACCACCACGCCCTGCACAGCCGCTGGTACCGCGCCCGCGACCTGATGCTGATGTCTCACCTGCAGGACAACATCCAGCACGCCGACCCACCTGTGCAGGTGAGTAAAAACACACCTGGGGGGGGTTAACACACCTGGGCAGGTGAGTAAAAACACACCTGGGGGGGTTAACACACCTGTGCAGGTGAGTAAAAACACACCTGGGGGGTTAAACACACCTGGGCAGGTGAGTAAAAACACACCTGGGGGTTTAAACGCACCTGGGCAGGTGAGTAAAAACACACCTGGGGGGGGTTAACACACCTGGGCAGGTGAGTAAAAACACACCTGGGGGGGGTTAACACACCTGGGCAGGTGAGTAAAAACACACCTGGGGGGGTTAACACACCTGGGCAGGTGAGTAAAAACACACCTGGGGGGGTTAAACACACCTGGGCAGGTGAGGGAATGCACACCTGGGGGGGTTAAACACACCTGGGCAGGTGAGTAAAAACACACCTGGGGGGTTAAACACACCTGGGCAGGTGAGTAAAAACACACCTGGGGGGGTTAAACACACCTGTGCAGGTGAGTAAAAACACACCTGGGGGGGCTAAACACACCTGGGCAGGTGAGTAAAAACACACCTGGGGGGGTTAAACACACCTGGGCAGGTGAGTAAAAACACACCTGGGGGGGTTAAACACACCTGGGCAGGTGAGTAAAAACACACCTGGGGGGGTTAACACACCTGTGCAGGTGAGTAAAAACACACCTGGGGGGGTTAAACACACCTGTGCAGGTGAGTAAAAACACACCTGGGGGGGCTAAACACACCTGGGCAGGTGAGTAAAAACACACCTGGGGGGGTTAACACACCTGGGCAGGTGAGTAAAAACACACCTGGGGGGGTTAACACACCTGGGCAGGTGAGTAAAAACACACCTGGGGGGGTTAAACACACCTGGGCAGGTGAGGGAATGCACACCTGGGGGGGTTAAACACACCTGGGCAGGTGAGTAAAAACACACCTGGGGGGTTAAACACACCTGGGCAGGGAAATCTCACCTGGAGAGATGTCGCAGACACACCTGAGAGAGGTTTCAGCCAGGGGCTGATCAAGGACGCTCACAACGCTCTCCTGGACATCCAATCCTCCTGTCCCACCTGTCCCACCTGTCTCACCTGTCTCACCTGTCCATGTCTCACCTGTCCCACCTGTCCATGTCTCACCTGTCCCACCTGTCCCACCTGTCTCACCTGTCCATGTCCCACCTGTCTCACCTGTCCCAGATCCTGTACAACCGCACCATGGTCCAGCTGGGGATCTGCGCGTTCCGCCAGGGGCTGATCAAGGACGCTCACAACGCTCTCCTGGACATCCAATCCTCCTGTCCCACCTGTCTCACCTGTCCCACCTGTCCCACCTGTCTCACCTGTGTCACCTGTCCATGTCTCACCTGTCTCACCTGTCCATGTCTCACCTGTCTCACCTGTCCCAGATCCTGTACAACCGCACCATGGTCCAGCTGGGGATCTGCGCGTTCCGCCAGGGGCTGATCAAGGACGCTCACAACGCTCTCCTGGACATCCAATCCTCCTGTCCCACCTGTCTCACCTGTCCCACCTGTCTCACCTGTCCATGTCTCACCTGTCCCACCTGTCCATGTCTCACCTGTCCCATCTGTCTCACCTGTCCATGTCTCACCTGTCCCATCTGTCTCACCTGTCCCACCTGTCTCACCTGTGTCACCTGTCCATGTCTCACCTGTCTCACCTGTCCATGTCCCACCTGTCTCACCTGTCTCACCTGTCCATGTCCCACCTGTCTCACCTGTCTCACCTGTCCCACCTGTCCCACCTGTCTCACCTGTCCATGTCTCACCTGTCCCACCTGTCTCACCTGTCCCATCTGTCTCACCTGTCCCACTTGTCTCACCTGTCTCACCTGTCCATGTCCCACCTGTCTCACCTGTCCATGTCTCACCTGTCTCACCTGTCCCAGATCCTGTACAACCGCACCATGGTCCAGCTGGGGATCTGCGCGTTCCGCCAGGGGCTGATCAAGGACGCTCACAACGCTCTCCTGGACATCCAATCCTCCTGTCTCACCTGTCCCACCTGTCTCACCTGTCCATGTCTCACCTGTCCGTGTCTCACCTGTCCCAGATCCTGTACAACCGCACCATGGTCCAGCTGGGGATCTGCGCGTTCCGCCAGGGGCTGATCAAGGACGCTCACAACGCTCTCCTGGACATCCAATCCTCCTGTCCCACCTGTCCCACCTGTCCCACCTGTCTCACCTGTCCCACCTGTCTCACCTGTCCCAGATCCTGTACAACCGCACCATGGTCCAGCTGGGGATCTGCGCGTTCCGCCAGGGGCTGATCAAGGACGCTCACAACGCTCTCCTGGACATCCAATCCTCCGGCCGCGCCAAGGAGCTCCTGGGCCAGGGGCTGCTCCTGCGGAGCCTTCAGGAGCGCAACGCGGAGCAGGAGAAGGTGGAGAAGCGCCGCCAGGTGCCCTTCCACATGCACGTCAACCTGGAGCTGCTGGAGTGCGTGTACCTGGTGGCCGCCATGCTGCTGGAGATCCCCTACATGGCGGCGCACGAGTTCGACGCGCGCCGCAGGATGATCAGCAAGCAGTTCCACCACCAGCTGCGCGTGGGCGAGCGGCAGCCGCTGCTGGGTGGGGACGGTTTTTTTTGGGGTTTTTTTGGGTTTTTTTGGTTTTTTTGGTTTTTGTTGGTTTTTTTTTTTTGGGGGGGGGAGATTTTTTTGGGTGAAAATCGGAGGTTTTTTGGGTGAAGTTTTGGTGGTTTTGGGTGGAATTTTGGTGGTTTTCGGTGGGAATTTGGAGGTTCCAGGTGGAAGGACTTGGAGGTGTCGGTTCAAGATTTGAGGGGTTTCGGACCTAAAATTTTTGGGGTTTTGGGCAAAATTTGGAGGGTTTTGGGCGAAATTTGGGCTTTTCTTGGGTGAAATTTGGAGGTTTTTGGGTGAAATTTTGACATTTTTGGGTGAAATTTTGATGGTTTTTGGGTGAAATTTGGCATTTTTTGGGTGAAAATCGGAGGTTTTTGGTGAAATTTTGATGGTTTTGGGTGAAATTTTGATGGTTTTTGGTGGGAATTGGGAGGTTCCAGGTGGAAGGACTTGGAGGTGTCGGTTCAAGATTTGTGGGGTTTCGGACCCAAAATTTTTGGGGTTTTGGGGTAAAATTTGGAGTCTTTTGGGCGAAATTTTGAGGTTTTTGGGGTGAAATTTGGCATTTTTTGGGTGAAAATCGGAGGTTTTTGGTGAAATTTTGATGGTTTTTGGTGGGAATTGGGAGGTTCCAGGTGGAAGAACTTGGAGGTGTCAGTTCGAGATTTGAGGGGTTTCGGACCCAAAATTTTTGGGGTTTTGGGCAAAATTTGGAGGGTTTTGAGTGAAATTTGGGCGTTTCTTGGGTGAAATTGTGGAGATTTTTTGGGTGAAAATCGGAGGTTTTTGGGTGAAATTTTGACATTTTTGGGTGAAATTTTGGTGGTTTTTGGTGGGAATTTGGAGGTTCCAGGTGGAAGGACTTGGAGGTGTCGGTTCGAGGTTTGTGGGGTTTCGGACCCAAAATTTTTGGGGTTTTGGAGCAAAATTTTGAGGTTGTTTGGGTGAAATTTTGTGGTTTTTGGGGTGAAATTTGGCATTTTTTGGGTGAAAATCGGAGGTTTTTGGTGAAATTTTGATGGTTTTTGGTGGGAATTGGGAGGTTCCAGGTGGAAGAACTTGGAGGTGTCAGTTCGAGATTTGAGGGGTTTCGGACCCAAAATTTTTGGGGTTTTGGGCAAAATTTGGAGGGTTTTGGGCGAAATTTGGGTGTTTCTTGAGTGAAATTTGGAGGTTTTTGGGTGAAATTCTGGAGATTTTTTGGGTGAAATTTTGATGGTTTTTGGTGGGAATTGGGAGATTTTAGTTGGAAGGACTTGGAGGTGTCGGTTCAAGATTTGAGGGGTTTCGGACCCAAAATTTTTGGGGTTTTGGGTGAAATTTGGGCGTTTCTTGGGTGAAATTTTGGAGATTTTTTGGGTGAAAATCGGAGGTTTTTGGGTGAAGTTTTGGACATTTTTGGGTGGGGATTTTGATGGTTTTTGGTGGGAATTGGGAGATTTTAGTTGGAAGGACTTGGAGGTGTCGGTTCGAGATTTGAGGGGTTTCGGACCTAAAATTTTTGGGGTTTTGGGGTAAAATTTGGAGTCTTTTGGGCGAAATTTTGAGGTTTTTGGGGTGAAATTTGGCAATTTTTGGGTGAAAATCGGAGGTTTTTGGTGAAATTTTGAGGTTTTTGGTGGGAATTGGGAGATTTTAGTTGGAAGGACTTGGAGGTGTCGGTTCGAGGTTTGTGGGGTTTCGGACCCAAAATTTTTGGAGTTTTGGGGCAAAATTTGGAGGGTTTTGAATGAAATTTGGGCTTTTCTTGGGTGAAATTTGGAGGTTTTTGGGTGAAATTTTGGAGATTTTTTGGGTGAAAATTTCTGGGTTTTTGGTGAAATTTTAGAGATTTTTGGGTGATTTTTTGAGGCTTTTTCCTGAAATTTTGAGGATTTTTTGAGTGGCATTTTTGAGATTTTTGGGTGAAATTTTAGAGATTTTTGGGTGAAATTTTAGAGATTTTTGGGTGAAATTTTGGAGATTTTTTGGGTGAAAATTTCTGGGTTTTTGGTGAAATTTTGGAGATTTTTGGGTGAAATTTTGGAGATTTTTTTGGGTGAAAATTTCTGGGGTTTTTGGTAAAATTTCACAGATTTTTTTGGGGGGTGATTTTTTTTTTTTTTACCAAAATCCTCGTTTTTCACCCCAAAATTTTTCTCACCTGAGTCTCACCTGAGTCTCACCTGAGTCTCACCTGTCCCGAGTCCGGAATCCATCTTGGATTTGCGGCCATTTTGTTTTTCAAAAAAATTCCATTTTTTCACCCAAAAAACTCCGTTTTTAACCGAAAAAAATCGGGATTTTTTTTTTTTACCAAAATCCTCGTTTTTCACCCCAAAATTTGTCTCACCTGAGTCTCACCTGTGCCAGGACCCCCCGAGTCCATGAGGGAACACGTGGTGGCCGCATCCAAAGCCATGAAAACCGGGGACTGGAGGCGCTGCCATCGCTTCGTGGTCAACGAGAAAATGAACGGAAAAGTTTGGGATTTGTTCCCCGAGGCCGACCAGGTGCGAGCCATGCTGGTCAGGTGAGTCTCACCTGGGCACAGGTAGGAGGAGGGGAAGGGATTTTGAGGGGAAGTTTGGGGGGTTTTGGGGGTGAAAACGGGGAATTTTGGGGGGTTTTTAGAGGTAGAAATTGAGGATTTTTATGGGGGGAAGGGGGAGGGGCCAGGTGTATCCAGGTGTGCCAAAATGTATCCCAGCTGTGCCCAGGTGTATTCAGGTGTTCCTCAGGTGGATCCCAGGTGTTCCCAGGTGTATCCCAGTTGTCCCCAAGTGTACCCCAGGTGTCCCCCAGGTGTATACCAGGTGTCCCCAGATGTCCCCAGTTGTCCCCAAGTGTACCCCAGGTGTATCCCAGGTGTGCCCAGGTGTCCCCAGGTGTCCCCAGGTATGCCCAGGTGTGTCCCAGTTGTCCCCAGGTGTACCCAGGTCTGCCCAGGTGTGTCCCAGTTGTCCCCAGGTGTGCCCAGGGGTATCCCAGGTGTATCCCAGGTGTCCCCAGTTTTGCCCAGGTGTCCCCAGGTGTGCCCAGGTGTTACCAGGTGTATCCCAGGTGCCCCCAGGTGTATCCCAGGTGTCCCCAGATGTCCCCAGGTGTATCCCAGTTGTGCCCAGGTGTACCCAGGTGTACCCAGGTGTCCCCAGGTGTATCCCAGGTGTGCCCAGGTGTCCCCAGGTGTACCCAGGTGTATCCCAGGTGTATCCCAGGTGTCCCCAGGTGTCCCCAGGTGTGCCCAGGTGTCCCCAGGTGTATCCCAGGTGTGCCCAGGTGTATCCCAGGTGTCCCCAGATGTATCCCAGGTGTATCCCAGGTGTCCCCAGGTGTCCCCAGGTGTCCCCAGGTATATCCCAGGTGTCCCCAGGTGTATCCCCAGGTGTATCCCAGGTGTGCCCAGGTGTCCCCAGGTGTCCCCAGGTGTCCCCAGGTGTCCCCAGGTGTCCCCAGGTATATCCCAGGTGTCCCCAGGTGTGCCCCAGGTGTATCCCAGGTGTATCCCAGGTGTCCCCAGGTGTCCCCAGGTGTGCCCAGGTGTCCCCAGGTGTATCCCAGGTGTCCCTAGGTGTCCCCAGGTGTACCCAGGTGTCCCCAGGTGTATCCCAGGTGTGCCCAGGTGTCCCCAGGTGTCCCCAGGTGTGCCCAGGTGTGCCCAGGTGTCCCCAGGTGTGCCCAGGTGTATCCCAGGTGTCCCCAGGTGTATCCCAGGTGTGCCCAGGTGTCCCCAGGTGTGCCCAGGTGTATCCCAGGTGTCCCCAGGTGTATCCCCAGGTGTCCCCAGGTGTGCCCAGGTGTCCCCAGGTGTCCCCAGGTGTGCCCAGGTGTATCCCAGGTGTCCCCAGGTGTATCCCCAGGTGTATCCCAGGTGTCCCCAGGTGTCCCCAGGTGTGCCCAGGTGTCCCCAGGTGTCCCCAGGTGTACCCCAGGTGTATCCCCAGGTGTATCCCAGGTGTGCCCAGGTGTGCCCAGGTGTGCCCAGGTGTGACAGGTCCCCCTGCCCCGCAGGAAGATCCAGGAGGAGTCGCTGCGCACGTACCTGTTCACCTACAGCAGCGTCTACGACTCCATCAGGTGAGAGCGTGGGGGCAAAAACGGAGATTTGGGGGAAAAAATTGGGATTTCAGTTAAAAATTGGGATTATGGGAAAAAAAAACGGAATTTGGGGAAAAAATGGGATTTTATTAAAAATTGGGATTTGAATTAAAAATTGGGATTTCTATAAAAAATGGGATTTGGGGAGAAAAATTGGGATTATGGGAAAAAAATGGGATTTTAGTTAAAAGTTGGGATTTTGGGGAAAAAAATTGGGATTTAGGGAAAAAAAAATGGGATTTGGGGGGAAAATTGGGATTTCGGAAAAATTGGGATTTTGGGGATAAAATGGGATTTTATTAAAAATTGGGATTTTATTAAAAATTGGGATTTTATTAAAAATTGGGATTTAGGGAAAAAATGGGATTTTGGGAAAAATGGAATTTGAGTTCAAAGTTGGGATTTTTGGAAAAAAATGAGATTTGGGGGAAAAATTGGGATTTGAGTTAAAAATTGGGATTTTAGGAAAAAATTGGGATTTGGGGAAAAAAATGGGATTATGGGAAAAATGGGATTTTAGTTAAAAATTGGGATTTTTGGGGAAAAAAATGGGATTTGGGGAAAAAATTAGGATTTTATTAAAAATTGGGATTTGAGTTAAAAATTGGAATTTCTGTAAAAATGGGATTTGGGGGAAAAATTGGGATTTCAGTTAAAAATTGGGATTATGGGAAAAAATGGAATTTGGGGGGAAAATTTGGATTATGGGAAAAATGGAATTTTAGTTAAAAATTGGGATTTTTGGGGAAAAAAAAGGGAATGGGGGAAAAAATTGGGATTTGAGTTAAAAATTGGGATTTTAGGAAAAAAATGGGATTTGGGGAAAAATGGAATTTTAGTTAAAAGTTGGGATTTTTGGGAAAAAATTGGGATTTGAGTTAAAAATTGGGATTTGGGGAAAAAATGGGATTTCTGGAAAAAATGGAATTTTAGTTAAAAATTGGGATTTTTGGGAAAAAAATTGGGATTTTTGGGGAAAAAATTGGGATTTCTATAAAAAATGGGATTTCTGGAAAAAATGGGGTTTTTTTAAAAATTGGGATTTGAGTTAAAAATTGGGATTTGGGGAAAAAATGGAATTTTAGTTAAAAATTGGGATTTGGGAAAAATGGGATTTTTGGTAAAAAATGGAGGATTGGGAAGGGAAAAAAATGATGGATTTTGGGGTAAAAAATGGTGATTTTTGAGTGAAGGAAGGGAGAGTTTTGGGTAAAAAATGGTGATTTTTGAGTGTAAGAATGGAGAGTTTTGGGTAAAAAATGGTGACTTTTGAGTGTAAGAACGGAGAGTTTTGGGTAAAAAATGGTGATTTTTGAGTGTAAGAACGGAGAGTTTTGGGTAAAAAATGGTGATTTTTGAGTGTAAGAACGGAGAGTTTTGGGGTAAAAAATGGTGATTTTTGAGTGTAAGAACGGAGAGTTTTGGGTAAAAAATGGTGATTTTTGAGTGTTAGAAGGGAGAGTTTTGGGGTAAAAAATGGTGATTTTTGAGTGTAAGAACGGAGAGTTTTGGGTAAAAAATGGTGATTTTTGAGTGTAAGAACAGAGAGTTTTGGGTAAAAAATGGTGATTTTTGAGTGTAAGAATGGAGAGTTTTGGGTAAAAAATGGTGATTTTTGAGTGTTAGAAGGGAGAGTTTTGGGGTAAAAAATGGTGATTTTTGAGTGTAGGAACGGAGAGTTTTGGGTAAAAAATGGTGATTTTTGAGTGTTAGAAGGGAGAGTTTTGGGGTAAAAAATGGTGATTTTTGAGTGTAAGAACGGAGAGTTTTGGGTAAAAAATGGTGATTTTTGAGTGTAAGAAGGGAGAGTTTTGGGGTAAAAATGGTGATTTTTGAGTGTAAGAACAGAGAGTTTTGGGTAAAAAATGGTGATTTTTGAGTGTAAGAACGGAGAGTTTTGGGTAAAAAATGGTGATTTTTGAGTGTAAGAACAGAGAGTTTTGGGTAAAAAATGGTGATTTTTGAGTGTAAGAACAGAGAGTTTTGGGTAAAAAATGGTGATTTTTGAGTGTAAGAACAGAGAGTTTTGGGGTAAAAAATGGTGATTTTTGAGTGTAAGAACGGAGAGTTTTGGGTAAAAAATGGTGATTTTTGAGTGTAAGAACGGAGAGTTTTGGGTAAAAAATGGTGATTTTTGAGTGTAAGAACGGAGAGTTTTGGGTAAAAAATGGTGATTTTTGAGTGTAAGAACGGAGAGTTTTGGGTAAAAAATGGTGATTTTTGAGTGAAGGAAGGGAGAGTTTTGGGTAAAAAATGGTGATTTTTGAGTGTAAGAACGGAGAGTTTTGGGTAAAAAATGGTGATTTTTGAGTGTAAGAACGGAGAGTTTTGGGTAAAAAATGGTGATTTTTGAGTGTAAGAACGGAGAGTTTTGGGTAAAAAATGGTGATTTTTGAGTGTAAGAACAGAGAGTTTTGGGTAAAAAATGGTGATTTTTGAGTGTAAGAACAGAGAGTTTTGGGTAAAAAATGGTGATTTTTGAGTGTAAGAACAGAGAGTTTTGGGGTAAAAAATGGTGATTTTTGAGTGAAGGAATGGAGAGTTTTGGGTAAAATTGGTGATTTTTGAGTGAAGGAATGGAGAGTTTTGGGTAAAAAATGGTGATTTTTGAGTGTAGGAGTGGAGAGTTTTGGGGTAAAAAATGGTGATTTTTGAGTGTAAGAACGGAGAGTTTTGGGTAAAAAATGGTGATTTTTGAGTGTTAGAAGGGAGAGTTTTGGGGTAAAAAATGGTGATTTTTGAGTGTAAGAACGGAGAGTTTTGGGTAAAAAATGGTGATTTTTGAGTGTAAGAATGGAGAGTTTTGGGTAAAAAATGGTGATTTTTGAGTGTAAGAACAGAGAGTTTTGGGTAAAAAATGGTGATTTTTGAGTGTAAGAACGGAGAGTTTTGGGGCCCTAAATTAATGAAGGCGTTTTGTGAATTGGCAGCATGGAGACGCTGGCGGCCATGTTTGAGCTGGACCTGCCCACGGTGCACGGCATCATTAGCAAAATGATCATTAACGAGGAGCTGATGGTGAGGAGAACTTTTTGGGGGGACGCTTTGGGACAATTTTGGGGTTTCCCTTGGGATCGGGGTGGTTTGGGAGCATTTTCTGGGGTTTTTTTTTGGGGGGGTTTTTTTAGGCCTATTTTGGGTGATTTTAGGTAGGCCC
This sequence comes from Cinclus cinclus, assembly GCF_963662255.1. NCBI lineage: Eukaryota > Metazoa > Chordata > Aves > Passeriformes > Cinclidae > Cinclus > Cinclus cinclus. The sequence goes on from NC_085081.1 coordinate 678,369, forward strand.
GAACAGGCCCGTTTTGGGGTGGTTTGAGCCCATTTTGGGGCAATTTGGGAGAATTTTGGGACAATTTTGATGTTTCCCGTGGGGTCGGGGTGGTTTGGGGTAATTTTGGCATTTTTGAGGGGAAATTTTGGTTTTATTTGGGGCAATTTAGGGCCTATTTTGGGTGATTTTAGTAAGGCCCGAACAGGCCCGTTTTGGGGTGGTTTTAGGCCCGAACAGGCCTAAGTTGGGGTGGTTTGGGCCTATTTTGAGGCAATTTGGGAGAATTTTGGAGCTATTTTGGGGTTTCCTGTGGGGTCAGGGTTGTTTGGGGTAATTTTGAGGGGGTTTTGGGGTAATTTTGGGGTTTTTGGGGGGAAATTTAGGGCCCATTTTGGGTGATTTTAGGCAGGCCCGAACAGGGCTGTTTTGGGGTGGTTTGGGCCCATTTTGGGGCAATTTGGGAGAATTTTGGGACAATTTTGGGGTTTCCCGTGGGGTCGGGGTGGTTTGGGGTAATTTTGGCATTTTTGAGGGGAAATTTTGGTTTTATTTGGGGCAATTTAGGGCCTATTTTGGGTGATTTTAGTAAGGCCCGAACAGGCCCGTTTTGGGGTGGTTTGAGCCCATTTTGGGGCAATTTGGGAGAATTTTGGGACAATTTTGATGTTTCCCGTGGGGTCGGGGTTGTTTGTGGTAATTTTGGCATTTTTGGGGGGAAATTTTGGTTTTATTTGGGGCAATTTAGGGCCTATTTTGGGTGATTTTAGTAAGGCCCGAACAGGCCTAAGTTGGGGTGGTTTGGGGCCATTTTGGGACAATTTCGGGATTTCCTGTGGGGGCAGGTGTGGTCAAGGTGATTTGGGAGCATTTTGGGGTTTTTTTGGGGAGAATTTGGGGTTTTTTGGAGGCCCTTTTGGGGTGATTTCAGGTAGGCCCAAATGCGGCCATTTTGGATTCTTTTGTCGTCATTTTGGGTTTTTTGGGGGCCATTTTGAAGTGGTTTGGGCCCTTTTTGGGGCAATTTCTGGCACGTTTTTGGGGGTTACCTGTACGACAGGTGAGTCTCACCTGTGCACACCTTTAGGCCTCGCTGGACCAGCCCACGGCCACGGTTATGATGCATCGGACGGAGCCGACGGCCACGCAGAACCTGGCGCTTCAATTGGCCGAGAAATTGGGGAACCTGGTGGAGAACAACGAGCGGGTGCTGGATCAGCGGCAGGGAGCCTACGGGGGGTACTTCAGAGGTGAGCACACCTGGGACTCACCTGGGCACACCTGAGCTGCATTTTGGGGTACCTGGACAGATCTGAGCCACATTTTGGGACACCTGGGCACACCTGGATACACCTGGAATGCTCAGGGATACACCTGGGACTCACCTGGGCACACCTGGCTATACTTGAACTGCATTTTGGTGTACTTGGGCAGATCTGAGCCACATTTTGGGGTACCTGGGCACACCTGGACACACCTGGAGTGCTCAGGGATACACCTGGGGGAGCTGGGACACACCTGGGACACACCTGGGTGCACCTAATCCTCATTCTGGGGTATCTGGGCAGATCTGAGCAACATTTTGGGGTACCTGGGCACACCTGGACACACATGGAGTGTTCAGGGATACACCTGGGGCACACCTGGGTGCACCTAAGCCTCATTCTGGGGCATCTGGGCAGACCTCAGCCACATTTTGGGGTACCTGGGCACACCTGGATACACCTGGAGTGCTCAGGGATACACCTGGGACTCACCTGGGCACACCTGGCTATACTTGAACTGCATTTTGGTGTGCTTGGGCAGATCTGAGCCACATTTTGGGGTACCTGGGCACACCTGGACACACCTGGGCATACCTGAATCACATTTTGGTGTACCTGGGCAGATCAGAGCCACATTGTGGGGTACCTGGGAACACCTGGATACACCTGGGACACACCTGAGCCACATTTTGGGATACCTGGGCACACCTAGACACACATGGAGTGTTCAGGGATATACCTGGGGCACACCTGGGTGCACCTAAGCCTCATTCTGGGGTAGCTGGGCAGACCTCAGCCACATTTTGGGGTACCTGGGCACACCTGGATACACCTGGAGTGCTCAGGGATACACCTGGGACTCACCTGGGCACACCTGGCTATACTTGAACTGCATTTTGGTGTGCTTGGGCAGATCTGAGCCACATTTTGGGGTACCTGGGCACACCTGGACACACCTGGAGTGCTCAGGGATACACCTGGGGGAGCTGGGACACACCTGGGACACACCTGGGTGCACCTAATCCTCATTCTGGGGTATCTGGGCAGATCTGAGCAACATTTTGGGGTACCTGGGCACACCTGGACACACCTGGGCATACCTGAATCACATTTTGGTGTACCTGGGCAGATCAGAGCCACATTGTGGGGTACCTGGGAACACCTGGATACACCTGGGACACACCTGAGCCACATTTTGCGACACCTGGACATGCCTGGGACACACCTGGGCACACCTGAGCCACATTTTGGGATACCTGGGCACACCTAGACACACATGGAGTGTTCAGGGATACACCTGGGGCACACCTGGGTGCACCTAAGCCTCATTCTGGGGTATCTGGGCAGATCTCAGCCACATTTTGGGGTACCTGGGCACACCTGGATACACCTGGAGTGCTCAGGGATACACCTGGGGGAGCTGGGACACACCTGGGACACACCTGGGTGCACCTAATCCTCATTCTGGGGTATCTGGGCAGATCTGAGCAACATTTTGGGGTACCTGGGCACACCTGGATACACCTGGAGTGCTCAGGGATACACCTGGGGGAGCTGGGACGCACCTGGGACACACTTGAGGGATATCTGGGACACACCTGGATACACCTGGAGTATACAGGGACACACCTGAGCCACATTTTGGGTTACCTGGACATATCTGGGCACACCTGGGTACATTTTAGACGCACCTGAACCCTCACTTCAGTCTCACCTGTCTGTCTTTCTCCTCCCCCAGACCAGAAAGATGGCGGATACCGCAAGGGCGACGGGTACCTGAGGCGAGGCGGCTTCCGGCAGGAGCGCAGCAACTACTGACGCGCACCTGCGCCACGGCGGGACCCTCACCTGCCCCACAGAGCCCTCACCCGTTCTCCAAACCCGCTCACCTGGGCCAAAAATCCTCACCTGCCCCACGGATCCCTCACCTGTTCCATCGAGGGTCCCGCGGTTGGGAATCAATAAATGAGTTGTTCGGGAGCGCGTTAAGGAGGCGTTAATTGATGTGGTAACGAGGGGCGGGGCACGGGCTGCGCAGGAAGTCACGGCCAACATTTTACCCCTCACGTTTTTTTCCCGCCTTTTTGGTTTTGGTCACGTTTTTCCCGCCATTTTTTGGGTCACGTTTTTCCCGCCTTTTTTCTCCCCCTCACGTTTTTCCCGCCTTTTCTTTTTTTGGTTACATTTTCCCGCCATTTTTGGGGGGGTCACGTTTTCCCGCCATTTTTCTCCTCCTCACGTTTTTCCCACCTTTTTTTCTGGTCACGTTTTCCCGCCTTTCCCCCTCCCCCTCACGTTTTCCCTCCATTTTTTTGCCCTCACATTTTCCCGCCATTTTTCCCTCCCCCTCACGTTTTCCCGCTATTTTTCTGGTCACGTTTTCCCGCCTTTTTTTTTTTTGGTCACATTTTCCCGCCATTTTTGGGGGGGTCATGTTTTCCCGCCATTTTTCTCCTCCTCACGTTTTCCCGCCATTTTTTGGTCACGTTTTCCCACCTTTTCCCCTCCCCCTCACGTTTTCCCGCCATTTTTTGGTCACATTTTCCCACCTTTTTTCTCCCCCTCACGTTTTTCCCGCCTTTTTTTCTGGTCACGTTTTCCCGCCTTTCCCCCTCACGTTTTCCCTCCATTTTTTTGCCCTCACATTTTCCCGCCATTTTTCCCTCCCCCTCACGTTTTCCCGCTATTTTTCTGGTCACGTTTTCCCGCCTTTTTTCTCCCCTTCACGTTTTCCCGCCTTTTTTTTTTTTGGTCATATTTTCCCGCCTTTTCCCCTCCCCCTCACGTTTTCCCGCCATTTTTTGGTCACGTTTTCCCACCTTTTCCCCTCCCCCTCACGTTTTCCCGCCATTTTTTGGTCACATTTTCCCGCCTTTTTTCTCCTCCTCACGTTTTCCCGCCATTTTCTGGTCACGTTTTCCCGCTGTTTTTTCCTCCCCCTCACGTTTTCCCTCCATTTTTTCGCCCTCACATTTTCCCGCCATTTTTCCCTCCCCCTCACGTTTTCCCGCTATTTTTCTGGTCACGTTTTCCCGCCTTTTTTCTCCTCCTCACGTTTTCCCGCCATTTTTTGGTCACGTTTTCCCACCTTTTCCCCTCCCCCTCACGTTTTCCCGCCATTTTCTGGTCACGTTTTCCCGCTGTTTTTTCCTCCCCCTCACGTTTTCCCTCCATTTTTTCACCCTCACATTTTCCCGCCATTTTTCTCTTCCCCCTCACGTTTTCCCACCTTTTTGTTGCTCACATTTTCCCGCCATTTTTTGGTCACGTTTTCCCACCTTTTTTCTCCCCCTCACGTTTTTCCCGCCTTTTTTTTTTGGTCACGTTTTCCCGCCATTTTCTGGTCACGTTTTCCCGCCTTTTCCCCTCCCCCTCACGTTTTCCCTCCATTTTTTTGCCCTCACATTTTCCCTCCATTTTCTCCCCTCATGGTTCCCTCCATTTTGTCCCCTCTTTGTGCACCCCACAGATTCTACCCCGTAATTCTCACCTTGAATAAAATAACGACTTAAAATCCTTAATTAATTAATTAATTAATTAATTATCCCTCGCTAATGAGCGACCAAGGGGGTGAGGAGGGCATTCCCTGCCCCATAACCTTCCCCACAACTCCCCATTTTGATCACATTAATTAACTTTGAAATGTTGATTAGTCCTTGACGAATGATGAAACTGAACGACAAAAAAAACCCCCGTTAATTACTTTAAAGGATTCATTAATTAACCGACCCTCGTTAATGAGCAACAAGGGGACGCCCCCCTTTCCCCACGACGCTTCCCCGCAGTGCCCCAAAAAATCATTCAGCCGTTAATTACTCATTAAAAAACCCCTCGTTAATGAGTGACGGGGCTGGGGGAGGGGCGGCTTTGCCCCTCGCTAATCCCTCACTAATTAACCCCGTTAATGAGTGACCCGAGGGGGAAAGTGGGGGATAAATTCAACTTTCCCTTACCTGGCTCAGGGTCCTTCTGGTGCCGCCATGGGGCAGGGAGGGTCCGTGAGGGGATTTATGGGGGGGGTTATGGGGCAGGGAGAATCCATGAGGGGATTTATGGGGCAGGGAGGGTCCGTGAGGGGATTTATGGGGCAGGAAGGATCCATGAGGGGATTTACGGGGGGGGTTATGGGGCAGGGAGGGTCCATGAGGGGATTTATGGGGCAGGGAGGGTCCATGGGGGGATTTATGGGGCAGGGAGGGTCCATGGAGGGATTTATGGGGGGGGTTATGGGGCAGGGAGGGTCCATGAGGGGATTTATGGGGCAGGGAGGGTCCATGAGGGGATTTATGGGGCAGGGAGGGTCCGTGAGGGGATTTATGGGGCAGGGAGGATCCATGGAGGGATTTATGGGGGGGGTTATGGGGCAGGGAGGGTCCATGAGGGGATTTATGGGGCAGGGAGGGTCCATGAGGGGATTTATGGGGGGGGTTATGGGGCAGGAAGGATCCATGAGGGGATTTATGGGGCAGGGAGGGTCCATGAGGGGATTTATGGGGCAGGGAGGGTCCATGAGGGGATTTATGGGGGGATCTATGGGGCAGGGAGGATCCATGAGGGGATTTATGGGGGGATCTATGGGGCAGGGAGGGTCCATGAGGGGATTTATGGGGGGATCTATGGGGCAGGGAGGATCCATGAGGGGATTTATGGGGCAGGGAGGGTCCATGGAGGGATTTATGGGGGGGGTTATGGGGCAGGGAGGGTCCATGAGGGGATTTATGGGGGGGGTTATGGGGCAGGGAGGGTCCATGAGGGGATTTATGGGGCAGGGAGGGTCCGTGAGGGGATTTATGGGGCAGGGAGGGTCCATGAGGGGATTTATGGGGCAGGGAGGATCCGTGAGGGGATTTATGGGGCAGGGAGGGTCCATGAGGGGATTTATGGGGCAGGGAGGTTCTGGGGGTAAATCTGTGGGGCAGGAGGGGTCTCCGGGGGATTCTCTGGGGCAGGGAGGGTTGGAAGGCGAGGAGGAGTCGCCATTGCACGTACAGGTGAGGGAGGGCCGGGGCCTGGCGGCCCTGGGAAGGTGGGAGCTGCTGCGGGGCCTGCTGGTGTTCGCCCTCTGCTCCCATCCCTGGCTGGAGCGGGACCCTGAGGCGGTGAGACCCCCTCCCCAAAATGGAGACCCCCTTCCAAATGGGGATCCCCTCCCCGAAATGGAGACCCCCCTCAAAATGGGGATCCCCTCCCCAAAATGGGGATCCCTTCCCCAAAATGGAAACCCCTCATCCCCAAAATGGAGATTCCCTCCTCCCCAAAATGGAGACCCCGCTCCTCAAAATGGGGATCCCCTCCCTGAAATGGAGACCCCCTCCCCAAAATGGAGACCTTCCCCTCCCCAAAATGGAGACCCCCTCCCCAAAATGGAGACCCCTTCTCCTCAAAATGGAGACCCCCCTCCCCAAAATGGAGACCCCTTCTCCCCAAAATGGAGACTCCTTCTCCCCAAAATGGAGACCCCCCTCCCCAAAATGGAGACCCCCTCCCCAAAACGGAGACCCCCTCCCCAAAATGGAGACCCCCCTCCCCAAAATGGAGACCCCCCTCCCCAAAAGGGAGACCTACCCTCCTCAGAATGGAGACCCCCTCCCCAAAACGGAGACCCCTTCCCCACAGAGACCTCCCCTCCCCTCATGGCTTCCCGCCATTTTCTGCCCTCGTGAACTGCCCCGTAAGTGACCTCCAAACCCCTCCTTTACCCCATAAACGCCTCTCAAACGCCGCCAGCGACCCCCAAACCCCAAAAAAATCACCCCAAAATCTCCAAACCCACCCTTCTCTCTGCCCCATAAACTACTCCCAAACCCCAAAAAACAAACCCCAGAACTTTCCCCATTTTCCTCACCGTTCCTGAGGAGTCATGGCGGGTCCTGGGCTGTTTCCCTCCGGAGCAGCTGTGGGGGGAAAAAGTGTGGGGCATCCCCTTTGTCCTGGTCCCTCATGGCTCCGCTCCTTCTCTTCCCTCAGGGAGCAGAGGCCATTTTGTCCCTTCAGGGCTTCCTTTCTTCACGTCCCCGCACGGTTTCCCTGCCATTTCCCTCCCCTCCCTATTCCCTGCCATTTTTCCCATTTCCCATTTCCTTCCTTCACATTTCCCTGCCATTTTTCCTGTCAAGTTTTCCCATTTTTCTCCCCTCACATTCGCCACCATTTTTCCCCCTCACAGTTTCCCACCATTTTCCTCCCCTCATGCTCCCCCACCATTTTCCCACCATTTTTCCCCTCACATTTTCCCATTTTCCTCCCCTCACACTCCCCCGCCATTTTCTCCCTCACATTTTCCCATTTTTCTCCCCTCACATTCCCCACCATTTTTCCCCCTCACAATTTCCCACCATTTCCCTCCCCTCACGCTCCACCGCCATTTTTCCCATTTGCCATTTCCTTCCTTCACATTTCCCTGCCATTTTTCCTGTCAAGTTTTCCCATTTTTCTCCCCTCACATTCGCCACCATTTTTCCCCCCTCACAGTTTCCCACCATTTTCCTCTCCTCATGCTCCCCCACCATTTTCCCACCATTTTCCCTTCACATTTTCCCATTTTCCTCCCCTCACATTCCCCACCATTTTTCTCCCCTCACAATTTCCTGCCATTTCCCTCCCCTCACGCTCCACCGCCATTTTTCCCATTTCCCATTTCCTTCCTTCACAATTCCCTGCCATTTTTAGCCTCAAGTTTTCCCATTTTTCTCCCCTCACATTCCCCATTTTTCCCCTCACAGTTTCCCGCCATTTTCCTCCCCTCATGCTCCCCTGCCATTTTCTCCCCCTCACATTTTCCCACCATTTTTCCTCTCACATTTTCCCATTTTTCTCCCCTCACATTTTCCCATTTTTCTCCCCTCACATTCCCCACCATTTTTCCCCCCTCACAGTTTCCCCACCATTTTCCCCCTCACAGTTTCCCGCCATTTTCCTCCCCTCACATTTTCCCACCATTTTCCCCCTCACATTTTCCCACCATTTTTCTCCCCTCACAGTTTCCCGCCATTTCCCTCCCCTCACGCTCCCCCGCCATTTTCTCCCCATCCCACCCCACATCTTCCCCCATTCCCCACAGTTCCTCCGGGCGTCCCGGCGGCTCCTGGGTCCCCGCCTATGGCGGTGGCTCCTCTCCGTGTCCCTCTGGGGACAATTTGCCGTCGGCCGGAGCCCGGAGGCCGTGCAGGAACTGTCCCAGCGGCTCCGGGCCCGGGGCCTGCGCCCGATGCTGGCCCTGCCCATCGAGGGTGAGGGACCCGATGGCGAGGGGTGAGTGGGGGTCACTTATGGGGTGTGAGGGGGTCACTTATGGGGTGTGTGGGGGTCACTTATGGGGTGTGAGGGGTCACTTATGGGGTGTGTAGGGGTCACTTATGGGGTGTGTGGGGGTCACTTATGGGGTGTGTGGGGGTCACTTATGGGGTGTGAGGGGTCACTTATGGGGTGTGTAGGGGGTCACTTATGGGGTGTGTAGGGGTCACTTATGGGGTGTGTAGGGGGTCACTTATGGGGTGTGAGGGGTCACTTATGGGTCGTGTAGGGGGTCATTTATGGGGTGAGTGGGGGTCATTTATGGGTCGTGTAGGGGATCACTTATGGGGTGTGAGGAGTCACTTACGGGGTGTGTAGGGGGTCACTTATGGGGTGTGAGGGGTCACTTATGGGGTGTGTGGGGGTCACTTATGGGGTGTGAGGAGTCACTTATGGGGTGTGAGGGGTCACTTATGGGGTGTGTAGGGGGTCTCTAATGGGGTGTAGGGGGTCACTTATGGGTCTGGAGTCACTTGTGGGTCACAGAGTCTGGGAGTCACTGATGGGATTTTGGGGTCACTTGTGGGTCACTTATGGGGTCACTTGTGCGTTACTTACAGGGTTAAGGGGTCAATTCTGGGGTGTGTGGGGGTCACTTATGGGGCAGTTCTGGGGTCATTTACAGGGTTTGGGGGTCATTTTTGGGTCACTTATGGGTCTGGAGTCACTTGTGGGTCACTTACAGGGTCTGGGGGTCATCTGCGGGTCTGGGGTCACTTGTGGGTCACTCATGGGGTTTGGGGATCACTTACGGGGTTTTGGGGTCACTTATGGGGCAGCGAGGCCTGGTTTGAGCAGAACCTTGAGGCGGCCCTGGAATGTGTGGGGCTGGCGGCCGCCTCAGGCCCTGAACCTGCCATGCAGCTCAAGGTGACGGCGCTGCTGAGCCAGAAACTCTGCGTGAGTGGGGCAGGGATCTATGGGGCAGGGAGGGAGCTATGGGGCAGGAAGGATCTGTGGGGTGGGATCTATGGGGCAGGGAGGGAGATATGGGGAAGATTTGGGAGCTATGGGGCAGGAGAGATCTATGGGGTGGGATCTAGGGGGAAATTTGGGAGCTGTGGGGTGAATTTTGGATCTGTGGGGCAGGATCAAATCAGTGGGGCAGGATTGGGATCTATGGGGCAGATTTGGGATCTGTGGGGCAGGATCAGATCTGTGGGGCAGATTTGGGATCTGTGGGGCAGATTTGGGATCTATGGGGCAGGATCAGATCTGTGGGGCAGATTTGGGATCTGTGGGGCAGATTTGGGATCTGTGGGGCAGGATCAGATCTGTGGGGCAGATTTGGGATCTGTGGGGCAGGATCAGATCTGTGGGGCAGATTTGGGATCTGTGGGGCAGATTTGGGATCTGTGGGGCAGGATCAGATCTGTGGGGCAGATTTGGGATCTGTGGGGCAGATTTGGGATCTGTGGGGCAGGATCAGATCTGTGGGGCAGATTTGGGATCTGTGGGGCAGATTTGGGATCTGTGGGGCAGGATCAGATCTGTGGGGCAGATTTGGGATCTGTGGGGCAGGATCAGATCTGTGGGGCAGATTTGGGATCTGTGGGGCAGATTTGGGATCTGTGGGGCAGGATCAGATCTGTGGGGCAGATTTGGGATCTGTGGGGCAGATTTGGGATCTGTGGGGCAGGATCAGATCTGTGGGGCAGATTTGGGATCTGTGGGGCAGGATCAGATCTGTGGGGCAGATTTGGGATCTGTGGGGCAGATTTGGGATCTGTGGGGCAGGATCAGATCTGTGGGGCAGATTTGGGATCTGTGGGGCAGATTTGGGATCTGTGGGGCAGATTTGGGATCTATGGGGCAGGATCGGGATCTGTGGGGCAGGATCAGCTCTATGGGGCAGGTGAGGCCCCTCAGGTGAGGCCACACCCCTTCAGGAGAAAGTCTCGCTCCGATTGGCTGAGCCGGAAGGGGCGGGGCTTAGCCCAGAAGAAGTGGCGGCCATGTTGGGAGGCCAGGTAAAGCCCTTCCCCCGCCGACCACGCCCCTTTTACCTGGGCCACGCCCCCTTACCTGGGCCACGCCCCCTCCCCCTGCAGGCGCCGGAGCTCACCTGGCTCAGCCCAGCCGAGAATCAACACCTGGGGAGGGGCCTGAGGAGGCTCGAGGAAGTGGCGCAGGTGAGGGGGGAGGGGAAGGGGCAGGGGAATTACCTGTGATCAGTCAGGTGGCAAAGGTGGCTCAGGCACACCTGGGCACACCTGGGGGTACCTGGGACACACCTGGGCACACCTGAGCCTCATTCCGGGGTACCTGGAGCACACCTGAGCTCACCTGTGCCCTCCCCTGCAGGCGGCCGTGGCCCAGGGCGTGCAGGTGCTGGTGGACGCCGAGATGTCTCACCTGAACCCCGCCCTCACCTGCCTCACCTGGGGGCTGATGTGGAGGCACAACCGGGATGGGCCCCGCCCCTGGATCTGGAACACCTGGCAGGCCTACCTGAGGGTGAGCACACCTGGGCACACCTGGGACACAGCTGGGGGCACCTGGGACACACATGTGCACAGCTGGGACACATCTGGATGCACCTGGATACACCTGAGACACACCTGGGCACACCTGGACACACCTGGGACACACCTGGAGCTCACCTGTTGCCCCCTGTCCCCCCCCCAGGAGGCCGAGGCTCACCTGGGCGTTCACCTGGCCCAGGTGGGCGTGGCCGGGCTCAGGTGCGGGGTGAAGTTGGTGCGTGGGGCTTACCTGGCCCAGGAGCAGGAGCGGGCCCGAGGCGGGGGCCGCCCCTCCCCCACCTGGGACACACCTGAGGAGACCTCGGACAGGTGGGGGGAGGGGAACGTGGTGAAACCGGGGGAAAATTGGGGAAAAAAATGGAATGAAATCGGGGTGAAATTTGGGTGAATTTTGGGGGAATTTCAGGTGAATTTCAGGTGAATTTCGGGTGAATTTCGGGTGAATTTCGGGTGAATTTCGGGTGAATTTCGGGTGAATTTCGGGTGAATTTTGGGTGAATTTTGGGTGAATTTCGGGTGAATTTCGGGTGAATTTCGGGTGAATTTCGGGTGAATTTCGGGTGAATTTTGGGTGAATTTCGGGTGAATTTTGGGTGAATTTCGGGTGAATTTCGGGTGAATTTCGGGTGAATTTCGGGTGAATTTTGGATCATTTCCGGGCGAATTTCCAGGTGAATTTTCAGGTGATTTTTGGATCAATTCCGGGTGATTTTTTTGGACACAATTCCGGGTGAATTGTGGGTGATTTTTTGGGGATGTTTCCGGGTGGTTTCCGGGTGTTATCCGGGTGAATTCCAGGCGATTTACGGGAAGTTTCCAGGTGATTTCCGGATGAATTCCGGGTGATTTCAGAGTAAATTCCAGGTGATTTTCCGGTGATTTCTGAATGATTTCCGGGTGAATTTCCGGGAAGTTTCCAGGTGGATTTCCGGGTGGATTTCAGAGTAAATTCCGGGTGATTTCAGAGTGGTTTTCGGGAAGTTTCCGGATGAATTTCCGGGTGAATTCCGGATGAATTCCGGGTGATTTCCGGATGAATTCCGGGTGAATTCCGGGTAATTTCCGGGTGATTTCCGGGACGTTTCCGGGTGACTACCGGGTGATTTCCTGGAAGTGTCCGGGTAAATTTCCGGGTGAATTATTGCCTTGATTTCCGGATGATTTCCAGGTGATTTCTGGATGATTTCCGTGTAATTTCCGTGTAATTTCCGGATGATTTCCGGGTGATTTTGGGTGGATTTCTGGGAAGTTTCAGGTGGATTTCCGGGTGAATTTCCGGGTGATTTCTGCGTGAGTTTCCGGATGATTTCCGGGTGATTTCAGTGTAATTTCCGGGTGAATTTGCGGGTGAAATTCCGTGTGATTTCCGGGTCATTTTCGGATGATTTCCGGGTGATTTCCGTGCAATTTGCGGGTGAATTTCCCGAGATTTCCGGATGATTTCGGGGAAGTTTCCAGGTGATTTCCGGGAAGTTCCCGTGTGATTTCCGGGTGATTTCCAGATTATTTCCGGGTGATTTCCGTGTAATTTGCGGGTGAATTACCTGTGATTTCCGTGTGATTTCCAGGAAGTTTCCGGGTGATTTCCGGGTGATTTCCGTGTAATTTCCGTGTAAATTGCGGGTGAATTTCCTGTGATTACCGGGTGATTTCCGGGAAGTCTCCAGATTATTTCCGGGTGATTTCCGGGAATTTCCCGGGTGATTTCCGGGTGATTTCCGTGTAATTTGCGGGTGAATTTCCTGTGATTTCCGGGTGATTTCCGGGAATTTTCCGGGTGATTTCCGGGTGATTTCCGGGTGATTTCCGTGCGATTTCCCGATGATTTCCGGGTGATTTCCGTGTAATTTGCGGGTGAATTTCCTGTGATTTCCGGGTGATTTCCGGGAATTTTCCGGGTGATTTCCGGGTGATTTCCGGGTGATTTCCGTGCGATTTCCGGGTGATTTCCGGGTGATTTCCGTGTAATTTCCGTGTAAATTGCGGGTGAATTTCCTGTGATTTCCGGGTGATTTCCGGGAAGTCTCTGGGTGATTTCCGGGTGATTTCCGGGTGATTTCCGGGTGATTTCCGTGTAATTTCTGTGTAAATTGCGGGTGAATTTCCTGTGATTTCCGGGTGATTTCCGGGAAGTCTCCGGGTGATTTCCGGGTGATTTCCGGGAATTTTCCGGGTTATTTCCGGGGATTTTCCGGGTGATTTCCGGGAAGTTTCCGGGTGATTTCCGGGTGATTTCTGGGAATTTTCCGGATGATTTCCGGGTGATTTCCGGGAATTTTCCGGGTTATTTCCGGGGATTTTCCGGGTGATTTCCGGGAAGTTTCCGGATGATTTCCGGGTGATTTCCGGGAATTTTCCGGGTGATTTCCGGGTGATTTCTGGGAATTTTCCGGATGATTTCCGGGTGATTTCCGGGAATTTTCCGGGTTATTTCCGGGATTTTTCCGGGTTATTTCCGGGAATTTTACGGATGATTTCCGGGTGATTTCCGGGAATTTTCCGGGTGATTTCCGGGAAGTTCCCGGGTGATTTCCGGGTGATTTCCGGGGCTCTCTCCCAGCTACCGGCGCTGCCTGCAGCTGCTCCTGACCGCCCTGGCCCGGCCGGGCTCGCGCCTCCACGTCATGGTGGCCACGCACAACGAGGCCTCCACCCTGCAGGTGCTCGCCAGGTGAGGGCGGGGCCGCATCCGGGGGAGGGGGGGATTTTTTGGGGATTTTTAGGGATTTTTTGGGGATTTTTGGGGTTTTTTTTAGGGATTTTTTTGGGATTTTTTAGGGATTTTTGGAGAATTTTTTGAGGATTTTATGGGGATTTTTTGGGATTTTTTTGAGGATTTTTTGGGGGTTTTTTGAGGATTTTTTGGGGATTTTGGGGGGATTTTTAGGGGATTTTTAAAGGATATTTTAGGGGATTTTTTGGGATTTTTTTGGGGATTCTTAAGGGATTTTTTGGGATTTTTTTAGGGATTTTTTTGGAATTTTTTGAGGATTTTTTGAGGATTTTTTGGGGCCTTTTTGGGGACTTTTAGGGGCCTTTATTGGGGATTTTTTAGGGATTTTTTGGGGATATTTTTGGGATTTTTTGGGGATTTTTTTGGGGTGGATTTTTAGGGATTTTTAAAGGGATTTTTTAGGGATATTTTTGGGATTTTCTGGGGATTATTTAGGGATTTTTTTTTGATTTTGGGAGATTTTTGGGGAGAGTTTTGGGGATTTTTTTTATTTTTGGGGGATTTTTTGGGGCTTTTTTAGGGATTTTTCGGGGATTTTTGCCAATTTTCCCCTAAATCCACGTGGAATTTTTAGGAAACACCAAAATGGCCGGAATTGACCCCAAAATCTCCCCCCAGGTTGTCCCGGCTGCCGCCCGGCCCCGCCCAGAACGTGAGCTTCGGTCACCTGCAGGGGATGGGAGAGCACCTGAGCCTGGCCCTGGGTGAGTGACCCTGAGTGACCACAGGTGTCCCAAAATTCCCAAAAAATCCCCAAAAAATCCCCAAAAAAACCCCAAAAAATCCCAAAAAATCCCCAAAAAAATCCCCAAAAAATCCCCCAAAAATCTCCAAAAAATCGCTTAAAATCCCCCAAAAATTCCCAAAAATCCCTATAAAATCCCTAAAAAAATCCTCAAAAAATCCCCAAAAAATCCGAAAAATCTCTCAAAAATCCTCAAAAAATCCCCAAAAAATTTCCAAAAAATCCTCAAAAAATCCCCCAAAAAATCCTTTAAAAAAATCTCTAAAAAATCCTCACAAAATCCCCAAAAATGCCTAAAAAATCCTCAAAAAATCCCTAAAAAAATCCCCAAAAAATCCCCAAAAATCCAAAAAAAAATCCGTAAAAAATCCCTAAAAAATCGCCAAAAAATCCCTAAAACAATCCCCAAAAAATCCCTAAAAAAATCCCTAAAAAAATCCCAAAAAAATCCTTTAAAATTCCCCATAAAATCCCTAAAAAAATCCCAAAAATTCCCAAAAAAATCCCTCAAAAAATCCTCAAAAAATCCTCAAAAAGCCCTAAAAAATCCCAAAAAAAATCCCAAAAAAATCCCCAAAAAATCCCTAAAAAATTCCCCAAAAAAATCCCCAAAAAAATCCCCAAAAAATCCCAAAAAATCCTTAAAAAATCCCCAAAAAGTCCCCAAACTTCCCTAAAAAAATCCCAAAAAAATCCCTAAAAAAAATCCCTTAAAATCCCCCATAAAATCCCTAAAAAATCCCTAAAAAAAAATCTCAAAAAATCCCCAAAAAATCCTCAAAAAGTCCCTAAAAAATCCCCAAAAAATCCCTTAAAAATCCCCCATAAAATCCCAAAAAAATCCCCAAAAAATCCCCCAAAAATCCCCCCAAATTCCGTGCGGGTTCCGGGTGTTTCCGGCAGGTTCCGGGGGGTTCCCCGTGTACAAATCCCTTCCCCTGGGACCCCCGGAGGTGACGATCCCGTACCTGGCGCGGAGAGCGACCGAAAACCGGGGAGCCCTGGGCGGGGCCAGGAGAGAGCGGGAGCTGCTGTGGGCGGAGCTTGGCAGGAGGCTCCGCCCCTTTGGAATTCCCAAAATTCCCAACATCATTCCCCAAATATTCAAATCCGCCCCGAAATAAAAATCCTCGACGGCGTCACTGCGAAAAAAAAACCGCGGAATTTCCGCCCCTTGAAAATATTAAAAAAAAAAAAAAAATCCCTAAAATAAAAATCAGAAATGAATCAATAAAAGAGGCCAAATTTGGTCGATTCTTGGAGATGGGCGGGGCTTTGGTGGAAAGTTCCGGAAGATTCCTCAAGTTTTTAAAATTCCGCCCTCACGCCAAAAAAAAGAAAAAGAAAAAAAAATTAAATAAAATAATAATAAAAAAAAATCCTGAAGTAATTCTGAAAAAAAAAAAAAAAAAAAAAAATTCAAACAAAATTTCCCAAAAAATTCCCCCCAAAAATTGGGAAAATTTCCCCCAAATTTCCCAAAAACTCCCCAAAAATTGGGAAAATTTCCACCAAAATTTCCACAAAATTCCCCAAAATTGGGAAAATTCTCCCAAAATTTCCACAAAATTCCCCAAAATTGGGAAAATTCTCCCAAAATTTCCACAAAATTCCCCAAAAATTGGGAAAACTCCCCCAAAATTTCCACAAAATTCCCCAAAAATTGGGAAAATTCTCCCAAAATTTCCACAAAATTCCCCAAAAATTGGGAAAATTCTCCCAAAATTTCCACAAAATTCCCCAAAAATTGGGAAAACTCCCCCAAAATTTCCACAAAATTCCCCAAAAATTGGGAAAATTCTCCCAAAATTTCCACAAAATTCCCCAAAAATTGGGAAAATTCTCCCAAAATTTCCACAAAATTCCCCAAAAATTGGGAAAACTCCCCCAAAATTTCCACAAAATTCCCCAAAAATTGGGAAAATTCTCCCAAAATTTCCACAAAATTCCCCAAAAATTGGGAAAATTCTCCCAAAATTTCCACAAAATTCCCAAAAACCCAAAAATTGAAAAAGTGGAATTTTGGGGGGAAAAATGTGAATTTTTGGGAAGAAGAAAATAAATTTATTTTTAGCTTTTAATAGTGAAAAAATGTGATTTTCGGGGAGGAAAAAAAGTGGAATTTTGGGTGGGAAAATTGGAATTTTTAGGGGGGAAAAAGGAGAATTTTGGGGGATTTTTTTTGGAAAAAATGTGAATTTTTGGGGGGATTTGAGGGTAAAAAAAGGGGAATTTTTGAGGAAAAGATGGAAAATTTTGGGGGATTTGAGGGGAAAAAAATGGAATTTTTGAGGAAAAAATGTGAATTTTTGGGAAAAAGAAAATAAATTTATTTTTAGCTTTAAATAGTGAAAAATGTGATTTTTGGGGAGGAAAAAAAGTGGAATTTTCGGGGAAAAATGTGAATATTTGGGAGGATTTAAGGGTAAAAAGAGGGAATTTTTGGGAAAAAATGGGAAATTTTGGGGGGATTAGAGGGGGGGAAAAAGGGAATTTTTGAGCAAAAAAAGTGAATTTTTGGGCTGGATATGAGGGTAAAAAAAAGGAATTTTTGGGGAAAAAAATTCGAATTTGGGGGGGGATTTGAGGGAAAAAAAGGCAAATTTTGGGAAAAAATATGAATTATTTTGGGGGCGAGAAAGGAGAATTCGTGGTGGAAAAAAAGCGAATTTAGGGTGGAAAAAAAGAAGGATTTTGGCCGGAGAAAATAAGATTTTGAGGGGGAAAATATGAATTTTGAGGCGCAGAATGTGGATTTTTGGAGGGAAAACGTGAATTTTGAGGTAAAAAAATGTGGATTTTAGGGCAAGAAAACGTGTGGGGTTTTTTAATAGGGGGGAAAAAACCGATTTTTAACTCACCAAGGCGTTTTCTGACGAGGCCAGGCAGCGTTTTGGGGAAATTTTTGAGGAAAAAAAAAAGCCCAACAACAATTTGGGGGTTCTCGGTGAGGATTTTTTTGGGAATTCCGGGTGGGATTTGGGGGAAATTTTGGGGAAATTTTCAGCGATTTTGGAGGCGTTTCTAAGGTTGGGGGGGGAGGCCCTGGGGGGGGCTCAAAATGGCGGCGGCTCCTGAGGGGGGGAGAAATGGCGGGAAAACGCCGTGCGTGGGCGGGGCTTAGAGGGAGGTGGGGTGTGGCAACAAGAAGGCGTGGCCACGCCAGCGGGGGCGTGTCATTAATAATTAATTAAAAATCAATTAATTGATGAGGAGGCGTGGCCTGGTTGTTCCTGCCTTACTCACCCAATCAACGCCCGCCCGCGGTTGCCATGACAACGCTCTCCCAACATGGCGTCGCCGCCGCGCTGGTTGCTGATTGGTTAATCCCCGCCTTGAAGGCGTAGCTCGGCCAATCAGCGCCTTCCTTTCCTGAGGGGTGGGGGCGTGGCCGCCTCCATTTTGTGGCGCGCGGGATCGGCGGCAGGGCGGGAAAAACCGCGGTGGGCGTGGCCTGTCATCGGGGAGAGGGGGAGGTGTGTGAATTTAAAAAGGGGGCGCGGTTTGGATCGCCCCGCCCAATCAGCGCCCGCCGCTGGCTCGCCGCGCCCAATCAGCGCCTCGCTGAGGGCCACGCCCTTCTGTTGAAGCCACGCCCACCTCTCCCCTCACGCCGCTCTCCCTCCCCCCACCCCTCCGAGCCCCCCGCCCCTCCCCCACCATCTCCCCCCACCCCTCCCCCCCACCCATCCCCCTCCCCCTCCCCCTCCCCCTCCTCCTCCTCGGCCGCGATTCGGTCGCGATTCGGTCGCGACTGTCGCGAGATGGACCCCGCGAACTGGAGCAGCTTCATCTTCCAGGTGGGGGGAGGGGCGGCGCTGCTTGGGGTGGGGGAGGGGTGGGGGAGGGGTGGGGGAGCGAACCGGGAGCGCTGGAGGGGGAGGGGGGGAGGGGGGTGGGGCTGGTGGGGGGGATGTGGGGGTGGGAGTCTCGGACTGGGGAGACTGGGAGGGACTGGGAGGGGTGGGGACACAGGTGTGGCTCTGTACTGGGAGCACTGGGAGCTGTTACCGGTGGCACTGGTGGCACTGGGAGTGATGGGGACACTGGTCGGGCTCTGTACTGGGAGCACTGGGAGCACTGGGAGCTGTTACTGGTGGCACTGGGAGCTGTTACTGGTGGCACTGGTGGAACTGGGAGTGATGGGGACACAGGTGAGGTTCTGTACTGGGAGCACTGGGAGCACTGGGAGCTGTTACTGGTGGCACTGGTGGCACTGGGAGTGATGGGGACACTGGTGGGGCTCTGTACTGGGAGCACTGGGAGCACTGGGAGCTGTTACTGGTGGCACTGGGAGCTGTTACTGGTGGCACTGGTGGCACTGGGAGTGACGGGGACACCACTGTGGCTCCTGTTACTGGTGTTACTGGTCTTTACTGGTCCATACCAGTACAAACTGGCCTGTACTGGTCTGTTATGGGTTCATTACTGGTCCATACTGGATCTATACTGGTCCATACCAGTCTAACACTGTTTTTACTGATCCATACTGGTCTAAACTGGTCCATACTGGTCTATTACTGATGTTACTGGTCCATAACTGGTTTCTACTGGTCTGAAGTGGTCCATACTGGTCCATACTGATCCACACTTGTCCATACTGATCCATACTGGTCCGAACTGGTCCAAACTGGTCTGAAGTGGTCTGTTACTGGTCCAAACTGGTCCATACTGGCCCAAACCGGTCCAAACTGGTCCGAAGTGGTCTGTTACTGGTCCAAACTGGTCCATACTGGCCCAAACTGGTCCATATCGACCCCCCTCCCTCCCTCCCTCTCTCTCTCTCTCCCCCCCCAGGCTGCCGCCCCTCCCCCTCCCCCCACCCCCGTTGATCCCCTCCCCGTCGAACTCCTGCCCCTCCCCCCACCCCCCCCCCACCCCCGACCCTCCCCCACCCCCCCCCTCCCCCACCCACCATCGACCCCTCCCCCCTCAAACCGGAACCCGCCGCGACCTCAGAGACGCCGGCGGCGACGTCCCCGGCGCTGATGACGTCGCCGGCGCTGATGACGTCGCCGCCGATGATGACGTCGCCGCCGGCGATGACGTCGCCGCGCAAACCCAAGGCGAAGGGCGCCCCCTACGTCTGCGGCCTTTGCGCCAAAGAATTCAAGAACGGCTACAACCTCCGGCGCCACCAGGCCACGCACGGCGTCGCCAACGCCGCCAAACGACCCCCGAGACCCTCCCCCACCCCTCCCCCCATCCCACAAGACCCCGACGACGCCGAGGCGGCCGCGGCGGCGCCGAAGCGAGCGGCTCCTGCGGCGGCGCCGAGGAAGAGCCACGCGTGCGACACGTGCGGCAAAGCGTTCCGGGACGTTTATCACCTGAAACGTCACCGGTTGTCGCACACGGACGAGCGGCCGTTCCAGTGCCCGGTGTGCCAGCAGAGGTTCAAGAGGAAGGACAGGATGGCGTCGCACGTCAGGTCGCACCAGGGGCACGTGCACAAACCCTACGCCTGCGGGCATTGCGGGAAGAGTTTTTCCAGGTGGGGAGAGTTTGTTGGGTGTCGGTCGTGGAGGCCGTTGGGTCATGAAGGGGGTTGGGGTCATGGTTGTGTCATGGGGTCATCTTTGGGTTTTGGTCATGGTGGGATTTGGGGTCGTCGTTGGGTCATGGTGTCCATTGGGTCGTGGTTGGTGTTGGGGTCATTGTTGGGTTGTTGGGTTTTGGTCATGGTTGGTTTTGGGGTCATCGTTGGGTCATGGTTGGGTCTTGGGGTCATCGTTGGGTCATGGTTGGGTCTTGGGGTCATTGTTGGGTCTTTGTTGGTCTTGGGGTCATTGTTGGGTTGCTGGGTCTTGGTCTTGGTTTTGGGATCATCATTGGGTTTTGGTCATGGTTGGTTTTGGGGTCATCGTTGGGTTACGGTTGGGTCTTGGGAGTCGTTGGGTTTGGTTGGTCTTGGGGTCATCGTTGGGTCATGGTCATGGTGGGATTTGGGGTCATTGTTGGGTCATGGTCATGGTGGGATTTGGGGTCATTGTTGGGTCACGGTTGGGTCACGGTTGGGTCTTGGAGTCATTGGGTTTGGTTTGTCTTGGGGTCATCGTTGGGTTGTTGGGTCTTGGTCATGGTTGGTGTTGGGGTCATCGTTGGTTTTTCATCATGTTGGGTTTTGGGGTCATCGTTGGGTCATGGTGGGTCATGGTTGGTCTTGGGGACATCGTTGGGTCATGGTCAGGTTTTGGGGTCATCCTTGGGTTGGTGGTTGGGTCTTAGAGGTCGTTGTTGTGTCATGGTTGGGTCGTGGTGTCCATTGGGTCATGGTTGGTTTTGGGGTCATCGTTGGGTCATCGTTGGGTCATTGTTGGGTCATGGCCATTGGGGTCATCGTTGGGTCATGGTCATCGTGGCCATCATTGGGTCATTGTGGTCATCGTTGTTCCATGTTGGGTCATCGTTGGGACATCGGGGTCATCGTTGGGTCACGTTGGGTCATTGTTGGGTCATCGGGGTCATCGTTGGGTCATGGTCATTGTGGTCATCGTTGGGTCATTGTTGCGTCATCGTTGCGTCACCGTTGGGTCATCATTGGGGGTCATCGTTGGGTCATGGTCATTGTTGTTCAATGTTGGGTCATCGTTGGGTCACCGTTGGGTCATGGCGGCCATTGTGGCCGTTGGGTTGATGGGGCCATGGAGGTCACAGGTGGTCACAGGTGGTCACTGGTGGTCACTGGAGGTCACTGGTGGTCACTGGAGGTCACTGGAGGTCACAGGTGGTCACAGGTGGTCACAGGTGGTCACAGGTGGTCACTGGAGGTCCCAGGTGGTCACTGGTGGTCACTGGTGGTCACTGGAGGTCACAGGTGGTCACTGGAGGTCACTGGTGGTCACTGGTGGTCACTGGTGGTCACTGGTGTTTACTGGTGTTTACTGGTGGTCACTGGTGGTCCCAGGTGGTCACTGGAGGTCACAGGTGGTCACTGGTGGTCACAGGTGGTCACAGGTGGTCACAGGTGGTCCCAGGTGGTCACAGGTGGTCACTGGAGGTCACTGGTGGTCACAGGTGGTCACTGGTGGTCACTGGTGTTTACTGGTGGTCACTGGTGGTCACAGGTGGTCCCAGGTGGTCCCAGGTGGTCCCAGGTGGTCACTGGTGGTCACTGGAGGTCACTGGTGGTCACTGGAGGTCACTGGTGGTCACTGGTGGTCCCAGGTGGTCCCAGGTGGTCACAGGTGGTCACAGGTGGTCCCAGGTGGTCACTGGTGGTCACTGGAGGTCACTGGAGGTCACAGGTGGTCCCAGGTGGTCCCAGGTGGTCACTGGTGGTCCCAGGTGGTCCCAGGTGGTCACTCTGGTGCTCACTCCCACCAGGCCGGATCACCTGAACAGCCACGTCCGGCAGGTTCACTCCACCGAGCGGCCGTTCAAGTGTCAGGTGAGAGCCACACCCGCTGACCACGCCCACATTGACCACACCCAATAACCACACCCATACCTGGCCACTGACCACGCCCACACTGACCACACCCAATAACCACACCCATACCTGGCCACTGACCACGCCCACACTGACCACACCCAATAACCACACCCATACCTGGCCACTGACCACACCCACACTGACCACACCCAATAACCACACCCATACCTGGCCACTGACCACGCCCACATTGACCACACCCAATAACCACACCCATACCTGACCACTGACCACACCCATACCTGACCACACCCAATAACCACACCCATACCTGACCACTGACCACGCCCACACTGACCACACCCAATAACCACGCCCATACCTGAACACTGACCACGCCCACACTGACCACACCCAATAACCACACCCATACCTGGCCACTGACCACACCCACACTGACCACACCCAATAACCACACCCATACCTGGCCACTGACCACACCCACACTGACCACACCCAATAACCACGCCCATACCTGAACACTGACCACGCCCACACTGACCACACCCAATAACCACGCCCATACCTGAACACTGACCACGCCCACACTGACCACACCCAATAACCACACCCATACCTGGCCACTGACCACACCCACACTGACCACACCCACACTGACCACACCCAATAACCACGCCCATACCTGACCAGTGACCACGCCCATACCTGACCACACCCAATAACCCCACCCATAACTGACCACTGACCAGGCCCATACCTGACCACACCCAATAACCACACCCATACCTGGCCACTGACCACGCCCACACTGACCACACCCACACTGACCACACCCAATAACCCCACCCATAACTGACCACTGACCAGGCCCATACCTGACCACACCCAATAACCCCACCCATACCTGGCCACTGACCACGCCCACACTGACCACACCCAATAACCACACCCATACCTGACCACACCCAATAACCCCACCCATACCTGGCCACTGACCACGCCCACACTGACCACACCCTTTTACCCCTCACTGTGCCCTGAGCCCTCGGTGCCCCCTCGGTGACCCCTGGCCCCTCCCCCTCCCCAGCGCTGCGAGGCGGCGTTCGCCACGCGGGATCGGCTGCGGGCGCACGCGGCGCGGCACCAGGAGAAGGCGCCGTGCCAGGTGTGCGGGAAACTGCTGAGCCCCGCCCACCTGGGGGAGCACCTGAGGGGCCACGCCCACCCCGGCCCCGCCCCCGCCCGCCAGGGACAGCAGGGACAGGCGGCTGCAGGTGGGGGGAGGGGAGGGGGGTGTGGTAGGAGGGGGCGGGGCTTGAATGGTAGGGGACAGTGGGTGTGGTCGGTGGGGGGTCGGAAGGGGCGGGGCTTGAATGGGGGAGGGGCCAGTGGGTGTGGACAGCAGGGAGGGGGCAGAAGGGGCGGGGCTTGAAGGGGGAGGGGCCAGTGGGGTGTGGACAGCAGGGGAGGGGGCAGAAGGGGCGGGGCTTGAAGGGGGAGGGGCCAGTGGGTGTGGTCGGTGGGGGGAGGGGTCTGTGGTAATGGGGGTGGTGAGGGGCATAAACAATGGGGGAGGGGCAAATCTTTAACCCCTCCCCCCGCTCTTTTTTTTTTTTTTCCCCTCCCCCCACAGGTTCCGCCTGCCCCACCCCACCCCCCGCCCCTCCCCCACCCCTGGACGGGACCCCCGGGGGCAGCCAGGGCTGGTGAGGGGGGGGGAGGGGCGGCCCTTCACCCCTCCCCCACCCCCCGAACCCCGCCCACATCTCCCCCTCCCCCCCCCCCAACTCAAGCCCCTCCCCAAACGCGGGGGGATGGGAGGGGCGGTGGGGGGAGGGGCGGGGGCAACGTCCAATAAAAACTCGGCGAAAAAACCCCCCAGAGGCTCCGCCCACTTCCTGTGGGGGAGGGCCGAGCGGTGATGACGTCATGGCCACGCCCACTGGAGGGGGAAATGAAGAATTTTGGGGCCAAAAACGTCAAAGTTTTCATTCCTGAAATTCAGGGGGGGGGGTTTACCCCAAAAATTCCCATTTTTATCCCAAATTTCCCATTTTTTATCCCAATTTTCCCATTTTTAACCCCAAAAATTTCCCATTTTTAACCCCAAAAATTCCCATTTTTAACCCCAAAATTCCCATTTTTACCCCAAAAAGTTTCCATTTTTATCCCAAATTTTCCCATTTTTACCCCAAAAATTCATTTTTAACCCCAAAATTTCCCATTTCTAACCCAAAAATTCCCATTCTTATCCCAAATTTTCCCATTTTTAGCCCCAAAAATTCCCATTTTTAACCCCAGAAATTCCCATTTTTAACCCCCAGAAATTCCCATTTTTACCCAAAATTCCCATTTTTAACCCCAAAAAATTCCCATTTTTATCCCAAATTTTCCCATTCTAACCCCAAAAATTTCCATTTTTAACCCCAAAATTTCCCAT